>NW_026594428.1:18790076-18829536 GCF_907164565.1 Psammomys obesus
AAAGAGGAGGAAGGGGAGGAGGAGAAGGAGGAGAAAGAGGAGGAAGGAGAGAGAGAGGAGGAGGAAGAGGAGGGGAAGGAGGAGATACCCTACAAGTCCAATTTGTGTTGCCCAAATGCTCACTGGAACATGGTCAAACTCCCAGTGTCTAGCCCCTTAAAGAAAGCTGAGTCCTTCCCTACCAGCACCCCATCAGAAACCCTCAGTTGTGGAGAGCTACACTTCAGCACTCCTAAGGACAAAAACAAAACCTGTCTTTCAAGTTAGGAAAGCTTCACACAAAATGCTTCTTCTTAAATAAGAATTTCCCACTTGTAACACTGTCCTTAGCAGCTTATAAAAACACACTTGAATTTTGCTTGCATTGTTCTCAGGCTGTATATAACTAAATGGTCTCCATGGAGTAAATAGGACTTTTATTGGGCAATAAGAATTTTGACTGGCAAAGCACTTTTACCCCATTTTTCAACTGCTGCAAAAACCATTTTCTTGTATTTTGAATGTAATGTTTTAGGGAAGAGTAAGAGGATTAGAAGCATGAAGCCACTGCACTGTGAGGCAGGTGGCCTTCGGAGGTTTGAGCAGCAGTAGGGCAGAATCCTGTCCTGATGGAGTCCCTGTGAGGATGAGGATGAGTCCCAGGATGCATCTGGAAAGCTGATGCGTTTAACTGGCAATGTGCTCTTTTTGCTGTGCCTTGTAAGGGAGCTCTTCTTTGGAGGAATGTGTGAAATCTGCCACCTGGCAATGTGGAACAAATGAAACAAGTGTGAAGCAAGTGTGTTGTGATGCACGACATTTTAGAATTGACCCACCTTTGTTCTCCATCTCATCCAGGTCACCTTTGCACAGTACTCCAATGTTGTTATTTTTGGTGTGCCTCAGATGGTGAGTCTGCACCCCCTTCCTTGTGATCCATATGTCGCTGTCACTATCAGCTGCATGCAACACATCACCTCTCACACACACGTGCAGTGATGGCTTCCAGTGACTTTGAGGGAATACTGGATTTCACTTCATTGCTTTAATAAAATACTTATGGACCTTAAAAGTTTAATCATTAAGGATTCAGCCACAATTTAAAACTTTAGTTTCAGAGAAGAAAACCCTCAAAGCTTAGCAATCACAGTTTGAAAACTGCTTTATGAGGTTCCAGCATTGAGTACAGTTGGTGATTTTCACGGCTGCTCACTCACACCCCACTGTAATCGCTTGGGGAAGTTAATGGGATGTTCCCTTTGAATTGATCATTCTTCCAATTTTGCTGGAGATAATTTTCAGGGTGGATGAACATTGACTGGTTTCAATTTCCTCCAATTCGCAGATTTGCCAAAAAAACTGAGTATTGAACTTTGATTATGTACTTTGAAAGTGAAAATGCCACTATTGTACTGACAATGGGCCTCTGCAGCCCATTGTCTTTGCAGAGACAGTCAGGGTAGGATGCTTTATGTCATTGCTGGCTTAGAGACCAGAGACATCAACTCCTTTTTACTTTTCAAAGTCTGTAATTGTAGCCATAATAACCTTGGCAGAATTGGATGTTTGCTGAAATGGCACTATAATAACTGATACGGTTTTTAATTTAAAAAAGAGAAAATTTAATTTCTGTTGTTTTACTTTTTATTGATCCCTTAGGTTTTTGTTGTTGCTTGTTGAGCTACAGAATCACTGTATTGCCCTGGCTGGCCTGGAAATTGCTATGTAGCTCAGGCTAGCTGTCAACTTGCACTGGTTCTCCTGCCTCTGATTCCCAAGTGTGGCGGTTATGGGCATGTGCTGTCATGCCTAGCTTTGCTTGGAGATTTTATACATAGTGTTTAATTGCTTGAGAAATTTATCCCCACATCAGAACTTTTAGTATAATGGTACATTCTTTGCTTTTTCAAACCAGAAATGATAGTATTGCAAAAGTAACTCTAGTCATGTCTGTTATGGGCCTTGAGAGTAACTGTACTTTTGTTCTAAAAGTGAAGGCAGGTGTGAGGTCTCCGGTCACTTAAAAACTTGCTTGGGCCAGGCCTGGGATCACACCTACAATCCCAGCATTCAGGAGGCCAAGGGAGTAGGGTTATTGTAAGTTTGGGTTACACAGTGAGGCCCTGGGGTCATAGACTAGATAGGGAATTTTGATGGTGATTTACTACTTAGGATGTTAGGGTTTTTCCTTCTAAGATGTAACAATTCGCATATTGGAGACAAGTATCTTGAATGTAGGAAAGTAGAAAGTAGATTGAGTGGGAATTCTGTGCTGTCTGGAGGGAGGGAGAGAGAGAATGTGCGAGAGAGTGAGAGAGTGAGCGAGCTTGCCAGTGAGCATGAGTTAGGCTGGGGTGCAGGCTGTGAAGCCATGCCTTCTTGTCCCAGCAGGGGGCAGCAGCAGCCTTTGTAATCGTGACTAAGGCTGCTCTGCCACCTGAGTCTGGGTTGGCTTGCATACTGTGTTGGGGCTGTTTTCCTTAGGAGCAGTGTGAGTCTTGTTATTTTGAAAAATACATTGGCAATTATTGCTTATTCCCCTACACACAGACAAATCTCAACCAAGGAATTTGAGCATTTTACTGTTCGCAGGGAAAAAGAGGAGCAGCAGGAATTCACAGAACATTCATGTTCCTGAAAAGGAGATTGAGTCAGCCTGTGTATGGTGGGTTGGTGAGGGGCACAGAAAACTGGCTTCTGTTGAGCTGGAATGCCGAGGTTCATGTGTGGAACCCCCACTTTCAGCCCACATCAAACTTTGCTCAAGTGGAAGTAGTGAGGGGCAGGAGAGAATGCTGGCTGGGAAGTTGGAGACCACTTTGCCCGCTAGTACGTTTGTAGCACTAGGAAAGCCCTTTCCCTATCTATGTGAGGATGCAGTTAAATTGTACCCCACTCTCTTGAGCATGGGTCAGTACTCCTGTCATGGGCAGATGACCCTCTAAAGCAGCATGCCATGGACAGTGTCTCAGAGTAGCTGATGCACTCATAGGCACTTGGAGAGTCTGGAGGAGCCTTAAGGAAGTGCAGAGGAGGACAGCTGCGTTGCAAATCCTTAGCCCTGCTTCAGATGCCACCTGGATTATTCCTAGTATCACAGTGCATTTGTAAGTAGAAATTAGTGCTAATGCTTCAGTATACAGTATGTACCAGAGTAGGGTGAGGAGTCCCATTTGGACCTGGTAAATATGGAGAGGCTTGCAACTACCCATATGTAGCCTGAGCTTATGCACCAAGATGCTCTTTTTCAAGTGTGGAACAGTTGGGTCTTTGCTTAAAACCCTCTGTGAGGCTGGAGATATAGCCCAGGTGGTAGCATGTTTGCCTAGCATGCATGAAGCTCTGAGTTCAGTCCCCAGTGCTACAGAAACCACATGTGTTGGTGCACGCCTGTAGCCCCAGCACTTGGGAGGCAGAGGCACAGGATTAGAAATTCAAGGAAATCCCTGGTTATATAGTGTGTTTGAGGGCAGCATGAATTACATGAGACCAAAACCCCAAACTCCAAATATAAAATCCTTGGTGACTTCTTGCTAACTTAGGAAAAAGGTCTGAACCTGCCATGGGTCTCTGAGATTGGCATGGAGTGGCTCCTGCCTACTTGTGACCTTGTCTTGTCATTTTTAAATTTTATTCTCTTCACAGTTCTTCATCTTGTCAGTTCATGGACTTTCCTGTGCTTCTCCTAAAGAACTGGAGCCATCCATTCTCATTGACCTCAGGCCCGCTCTGCACGAGGCCTACCTCGTGAATGGCTGCTCTTCCTCCGTGAAGCTGTTCTCTGTGCCCTTGAAGTGGGTCTTATTCTACTCTGTAGCACTCTGATCCTGTCCTTTAGTGAATACTGTACAATGTCTATGCCCACAGGCTTTGCTCATGCAGCAGTTATGGCTGCTGCATAGGAGACAGGGGCTTCTTATCACTTGACTACATCACTGAGTAACAAAATGGGAATATCCTGAGGTATCTTGTCACTGCTCTAGAGGCAGTTGAACCTGGGCAAATGAAGCCAACAAATGAGGTGAACTAAAGTCTCATGCAATGGCTACCTTTGTTCAGAGCCTCAGACAGTTCATACTCTGAGGCTTCAGAAAGGCCACATGAGTAAAGTTCAAATGAATTCATGCTGTATATGATCACAAGGACAAGCCACATGTGGCAAAAACATGTTTTTCCATAGAAGCATATAAAGGATAGTTCAAACATTTACTTCAATAACAACATTAAGCGATAATGTGAAATAAACTTACTCCTGTCCTCTGCACCTTGGAAGAGTCATCCAGGCTGAGGACCGGCAATTGCACAGTGCTGAATGGTGTGTGCGCCTATTGGTTGGAGACCAGTAAGTAAGTACAGATGATGAGGATGATGGGAATTTGAGAGGAGTCAGAAAATAGAACTGGTACCTAAAGGACACTGGTCCTTCTGAGGGAAGGAGCTGTTGAAGGTCAGCAGAGGACTAAGGAAATGGTTAGGGCAGAAAAAGACCACAACCTCATGTAGGTCAGACTCAAGACATTAGAAGTTGGGAAACGTTATGTGCTCTTTTGGCTGTCCAGGCGACAGATTGAGGCTCAGGCTAGGGCGGGTTAGCTGAGAGATGTCAGATTCCAGCTTCAAAGAGAAGCCCAGCAGCAGCAGTGGGCGTATCCAGCATTGGTGAGAGGCAGCTGAATCAAGGCCAGTTACTTGTCTTCTGCTTCCTGGATGTTTGAGTAGCCATAAGCTGAGCTGGGGGAGAGGGAGGTGCAGGCAGAGCCATCTGGAGCAGTTCAGTGTGGGCAAGGGAGAGTCTGGAGCTCAGGTGTGCACAACCATGGGCAAGGCCAGGAGGCAGGCAGATCTCAGGGAGGAGTTGCCCAAGGCCTGAGCTTTGTCTGGGAAGGGAAGCATAACCAGACAGGGCTTTGGGAAGCCCTCCTGGTATGCATGTCCCCACTCTTGGAGCAAAGAGGAGGAAAAAGGAGGCTGCCAGGTCATGGGCCAGCATGACCTGTCAGCCACAGGCCTGTCTTAAGCTGTTAGCTGATTCAGTGTGTGCTCCAAGTTTTGAAGATATGATTAGAATATGATGAGTTTGTGTCACTTTGATACCCATAATTGTATGAATAATTTTGAATTCTATTAGACAGGCATAACACATCACTGCTTCTCTTCGTGTGTGATATCAGGACAGATTTGATGCATATTTATGTGTAATTTAGTCAGTTAATTTCTCATGATTGAAATAGCTTCTTTCATTTTTAGGTTTATCTTGACTTAGCATATGACAGTCACTCCAAAATAAAAGAAACTATAAAAGAGAAAAGAATAGTAATGTGAATACATTTACAATTATCTTTTTTATGAACAAAATTACCATAAGAAACCTGGTATTTTGAAAAATGCATGTTGTTTTATTTTTTGCTTATTTAATTTTTCCCTCATGGAATAATTTTTTTTAATTCTTTCTTTGCTACTAGAAGGATAGAAATCTTCTCTCCTTCATGGGATTTATTCTCTGTTATCAACTCTAATGATGCATTAGAATTTTGGCTTATTCCATCCATATCTTGGGAGTTTTGCAAAACCATTTTTATAAGATGCTGGTCAAGAATAAAACCTTCACAAGAGCCCTGCTGGTTTCTCTGTCTTGTTGTGGTTACTTATAGAGGGAGTAGTTTTTGCTTAGATCTTCATTTCTGAGTATCATTTTTCACTCCAGGGAACCAGGATCCTTGAGAATCGATGATCTAGTGTTGCAGAAGGGATGATACAAAAGCTTGGAATATTTTGTTGAGTCAAAACATAAGGAAGTACTCAAAATTTTTAATGGGAGTATTTTCAAGGATGGAAAAGCCAGATGCTGGAGGGGATGCATGGCAAGATTTGGACAGTTTGAACATTACCTTAGCAAGGCCAGCAGTGATTTATGAGCCACTGAATGAGCCATTAGCATATGGACATTCATATTTGCCATAGGTAGAGGTTATAGGTAGGGAGACAGGGTCAGAGGAAGGGAAAGCATGTCCTTGTAACAATGCTGTCTATCGAGAGGAAAGATGGTTACCCCATTGCCTCTGCAGCCTTTATAGTAAAATTGATTTTAGTCAGAATCCTCAATGTAGGCTACTTACAGGGCAGAGATGTTTTGTGAGTAAAAATGCTTACAGTTTTCTACAATGGTCACTAACAGTAAAGGGAATATAGTACGTACATTATGTGGATACCCAGATCCATCTTGAACCTGTTTAGTGGAATTGTCAGGAGTAGAAAGCCCTCCTGAGCTTCTGGGGATTACAGCAGGGGCATTGCCCAGAGACCTACATGCCATGCACTGAGCTATCAGAAACAAGTATCGGGAACCTGAGGTGAAGGTTATTTGGTCTGTTGTTATAAAAGACAAAGAATCAGAAGAGACTGAAGTGGAGGTATAGCTGGGTGCTAGAGCGCTGCCAGGCTGGGCATGCCCAAGACCACAGGTTCATCCCTTACTACCACAAAAAACAACTACAAAGTTAAACTAGGAGACCAAGGAAAACATACAGCTAGGCACAGAGCCTTGCTCTGTCTTGGCTTCTTCCTGACTGGTGCAGAACACCACCGGGAGGAGGAGACTGAATTGTAATGGGGTTACCGTGGGTAGAGCGATAGATTTCCTGAGGCAGTCCTCGTGTGGAGTATGTAAGAAACAGAAGTGTTGTGTGCAGCCTCTTCTCAAAGGTTTAGAGGCAGTTCCTGGAGGTAGAGGGCTGAGGTGAGCAATGGGGCACTGCTAGAACTCCACCCTGGGTAGACTGCATATGGGTCCTTTGTTCAGTTCTCCAAGCTTGTCTACAAGTTGATGCTATCTCAAAATCAACTGAAAGTAGAAAGTGAAGCAAACATTTTTAGAATATGAGGATGTTAGAACATTTTTACAAACTTCAGGTAATTTTACATAGCTGTTAATTTGTTGATGTAATTAAATGTCAATGCTTTCAGCAAATATTAAAAACATTTTATTGGTAGGTTGGATAATAAAATGAATACAAGATTGATATATTAAATATTGCTAAAAATTCACTGCTGTGGCTGCAGGTGCAGTTCAGTGGGAGAGGGGTGCCTACTGTGTGTGAGGTCCTGGCTGCACTTTGTAGAAACAAACACCCCTCAGGGGGGCATGATCACCAGGATATTATAAACACACTAAGAACCATTCCTAATTGTAGAATGTGTGTACTTCTCAGGGTCTGATTAAACAATATTTATAGACTCTAAATGTTGGTGCTACAGTGTACTGTTAATTGTTGAGAAAAAAACCAACACTCATAATTCTAGGATAATAACAGTTATCTGATGTGTCCCAATTTAGAGATGTTAAAAGTATAGAAAAATATGCCCTAAATATGTGACATATGCTATGTGCAAGTGCTTGAGCAGATCCATCATTTAAAATAGAGTTTGAACTATTGCCACATCATAGTTCTTATCAGAAAAGCAGAATTGATGATACATATCTGCTGAAATAGGTTATTTTACAATCGGTACTAGGTGTCTTTGCAACTGCTGTTAATATGTCTTCTTGTGTTAATAGATTGCTTGATAAGTGTTTGTGCCTGAGCTGATTTGTTTTGTAGGATTTTCAGGGGCTTTGGGGTGCAGAAAGGCATTTTGAAGTCATCTCCTTTGTCAGTGTTCAGGGAGCCTCATGGCTGTTGTTCTCCACAGATGCCACAGCTGGAGAAGAAACTTGAGCTTGAACTTGAGGACAATGCTAGAGTTATTGCCTGCCGATTCCCTTTCCCACACTGGACTCCAGACTACACTGCTGGAGAGGGCATTGACACTGTGTGGGCATATGACATGAGCGCTTTCAGAGGACGGGGTAAGAGGGCCAGAGCATGCATGCATCATCCAGCAGAGCTTCACGGAGACAGCTGAGAAGTGCACGTCTTCATGCCCTAGATGCAGCTGCTGCCGCAGAGCCATCTCTCCTTGACACCGAACAAGAAGTCACCACACTTTCCTTTCCTCTTGGAGAAAACGAACAGAAGCTCAGAAAAACACTGAGGTTTATTTAAAATCTGCTGCTTTTTAAAGGGCAGTTTCACGTAGCCTGGCTTGGCTTTGAGTTGGCTGAGGATGACCTTGAACTTGAGATACGTCCTCAGTAAAATCTGCTCCTAGTGGACTATTCTGGATGGGTTTACTGCATTTCTGTACTTGAGGATGCATGAAGATATAAATAGACTGTTTGGGTCAGAAGGTTGTCATCTCAGCAGCGTGTTTTAATGCCATGGAAGAAGAGGGAGGGGCCCTTAGGCAGACGTCTGCAGTTTCCTATAGCTTTGTTCATAAGTGAGACTCATCTCCTTTCTGTAGTTGGTAGCTAAGTTAATTACTTATCTAAAATATTTAGAGTGACATATTTTTCCCCTAAGGCTGTTGGCTTACTGTACTGTATTGAGTGAACATGTATATGTACATATACAACTCTGTGTAAATGGACTATGTAACATGCATGTTTTAACATTGGGGAAATGGTGACAAGTTGCATTTGGCTTTAGTTGACAGTGTTACGTGTTTTGGTTACAACTGTCTTACATCTGTAGATTTGATGAGGCTTTTAAAGAGCCTTGGCTCAGGGAGATGTCAGTAAGGGCTTAACAGTGAGTGACTGTGAGCTCTCTCTGGGGCCTGTGCATCAGTTAGTAATAGCGTAACAGTAGCCTTTAACCCCAGTACTTGGAAGGCAGAGGCAGGTAAATCTCTATGAGGTCAAGGCCAGCCTGGTCTACAAGTTGAGTTCCCGGACAGCCAGGGCTGTTACAGAGAGAAACTCTGTCTCAAAAAACCAACTAACCAACCAACCAACCAACCAACCAACCAACCAACCAACCAACCAACCAACCAACCAAGCAACTAAGCAAGCAACCAAGCAAACAAACCAGTGAGTGGCTGAGCTTTGGAATCTGAGCTGAGGTTCTGTTTTGAGCAGGAGGCCTTAGGCAGTGACTGACTGTCTCTGAGCCTTGCAGCCTGCTACCAGGACAGTGAACATGGGTCTGGGGATCAGTTTTTAAACTTAATGCACAGTCTTTGGTCTGCCAATGGTGTTTATGTTATAGACTCTGAGGGAAAGCCTATGTAGGGAAGTCACAGATTTTTTTTTTTTGCTAGTCACTTCTCTTATGAGAATAGACATTTATTTAACATTTCTCATTTATGAGAAGAGACTTGACTGGTTTAGATAGAAGACAAGTAAAGGAAAACCTTTGAATGTGAGTAGACAGGCTGTATAGATCTGAAAAATGAGTATCAACTGGTGGCATGGCGGTTCAACTCATCTGTTTGTCTCAGAGAAAAGATCAAGCTGCACTCCTACACTGGGACCTAAATACCAAGCTGTTCTGATGGGAATTTAATTTTAAAAGATGTTTGACTATTTAGCTAAACTGATCAGAATAGGAACATCTTATAGTTTCCTTGAGAGGACCAACTGGGGACACATGCATTCTGTCACACATTCATCACACACATGTCTGCTGGTTCATGATGGAAAGACATTGCTGATTCCGACCTCCACAAGTTCTGGAGAATACAGAGACAGAGAGCAATTGTTAGGGTGTGTAAGGTTTTCTGATGAAATAGAAGCTTTGTGTATTTGTGAGGAGCACACAGAGGGTGTGGGCATTAAATAATTTGTTGACTATTGCCCTCTTCACTGTCTAGGCCTCTGATTGTTCTGTGGAGAGTGTGTCCTATGTGCATGGGTGGTTTTGGTGGGAGTGCAGATCTTGGTGTCCCAACGCTTGCTGTCACCCCCTGCTCTAGCTACTGCTGTAATATTCTGGGCACACTTAGAGAGGGGCCACTGCTGTGCCTTGCCACACACATATGTAGTGAGTACATGTAGGGTCTTTTGGACCATGGAGGTATTCCACAGTTTTCTATGTATATTTCTGATGGGTTTGTAAAGGCATCAAACTGCGGTGATTTTCCTCTCCACCATGGTAAGAATTAGCAGATGCTAGGTCCTATGACCTCAGAGCTTCATGGAAGTGTACTGACCACCTTCTGTGGGCTCAAGAGTTAGTCTTTAAAGTTATGCTTTATTAAGGAAACAATGCAACAAGGACTTCCCTGCTGGGAGATACGGCTTCTCCTCTCTGGTTAGTTGAATCTTTATCAGTTTATTAGGTTAAGGACACTGATCAAGTTTACTCATGAGGGCTAATATGTTGAACATCAAAAATAGGGTTCATGTCTAAACAGATTGTAACCATGGGCCAGTGCCATCTTGATAAAATTCAAAGCTGAAGAAGGCAGAATGGCAGTTGGGGAGGAGCCCTTGGGAGAGCATTTGCCTAGTATGTGCAAGGTCGAGTGTCACTTCTCATTCATACATATGTTGGTCCAGGGGGTCCTTGTTAAATGAGCTTAGTGTGCTCATCCCACTCTGGCATTAGGCTGTGCTGATTAGCTGTGGAGAGCACTGAGGATCCTCGGGAAGATGTAGGTGGGCAAGGGGTTCAAGTCCAGTAAGAATGTACTTCACAAGGTCACCTGAGTTAGGCTTGTCCTGCAGTCACAAAGTGATGGGGGGGGGGTTTCCACTCCTCATAGGGCCTCCTGAGTCATTTGAACAGTCCTCAAAGGTCACTGTAATAAGATAGAGTCTAATTCTGACAGAACTTCCCATCCTCACAAATGTAAGTTGCTCATGACAGTTTTTCACTATAATTTCAACAAAGTGGTGAGAATATTAGGGTGCTGATGAATGGAGTTAGAGGTGTGACTCCTCAGGAAAGCCTCGGAGTGAGGGGTTACCACTACACACATGTGGAGGGCAGAGGACAACTTGTAGGAGTCAATTCTCTCCTACCACGTGGATCCTAGGGATCAACTCAGATCATCAGGTTTGGTGACAAGGGCCCTTACTCAGCCTTTTACTGGCCCATGATTACTGCTCTTAAAACCTCTTGTCAGTGTAGGTCACTAATGGTTCCTCATCCTCTCTTAAGGGACACTGTCCACTCTCAATCTTGTCAAGAGAGCAACCATGTTGTATGGGGACCAAACATCCTTCCAAACTTTCTACAGTCGATTGGAACAGGACTGAGTATCTGAATCTGTGCATACTGTTGGTGTTGATTTGCTGGCAGAAAGGATCAAGCAGCTACTTGGACTCCATATTAGATTGGGGAACATGAAAATTGGGCAGAGACGACAGAGATAAGAGTTAGAGGCTGAGGCCAGAGGGACTTCCAGTGCTCATTGGAAGGACAAGTCAACAGACTTCTGAACATGTCATGGCCCCAAGTGGGAGAAGCCAGTGCACAGGACCGAAGGTCCTTGGGTACAGAGCCCAGTTTTCCCTTCTTTGCGCAGACTGAGTGAACTGTTCCTGGAAGGACTCCATTTATAAAATAGGTAACTTTTAGACCCAATGAAAAACAGGTATAAGCACAGGGAACTTATCATCCCTAAAGACAGTGTGGACTATATATTTAAATAGAAAGGTGGATAGTTATATAAATGAAAGGGCAGCTGCATCTAAATAACAGAATGCCAACTCTCAGCTTGGAACCTCTAGTGGTTTGAGAGTCCTCTTAAGGGAGAACACCTTCCTTTAGATTGAGGTGCTCTGTAATAATGACACATTATGAGTCTCTTGGAAGCGGCACACTTGTGACTCAATGAACTGATGCAAATTGAACATGAACAAAAGGACCATATAACCTTTATAGGTGGGGAAATTAGATGTCTTATTTTTCTAATTTAATATTATGGTGTGAACATTATCCAGGAAGGATTGATCAAACAATGGCTCATTGATCTCCTGGTTTAATCCAAGGGTGGAAGGGAGACATTGAGTTAGTTTTCTTCTCCATCGTATTGCAGGATGGAAAATAAGCAGCAGGTCCAAGCATTTGAATGGTCTCAGAAAACTGCACTATTCTCTGCAATTTGCTGTATACATTACGAAGTGGGATCTTGTAGGGTTTGCTTTAAATTCAACTCTGTTGTGTGTGCATGACAGTTAACAGAATGACAGTGTAGCAGAATGCATTGGACTAAATCCCTGTAAGTAGCAGCTGGCAAAATCACAAGCCAGGCTAAGCTGCTTGTTTGTGATCTTAACTCTCTCATCCAACCTATGCCTGGTTTCTAGTATGTTACAGATCATTTTATCACATGGCCTTTTGTTCACATATCCACTTAAGTGTTAGATTACTTACTGCTATCTTCTTGTATTTTGTCAAAGAATCTTTTTAACATAAATTTGATTTTGGTAAGACCGAGAAAGTTAATTTGTAATGAAGACGTGTCAGGCTCTTCCTCTTCAATCCCCACATACCGCAGTGCACATCCATGGCAGCTGAGAGAGGCAAAGCTGCCCACAGGGGTTAGCGATGAGAAGTCTGTAGCTGAGAACCTCTGATAATGACTGCTGTTATATGTTAACTGTCCACCACAGGCCTTACACACATAGGAAACTTCACAGGTGTGGTGGTTCACAGGTGTGAGTCTACACTTGAGCAATGAGGCAGAGGGTCAGGAGTTCAACATCATGCCCAGCTACATAGTAAATTCAAGGACAGCCTAGATTACACGAAACCTTGTTTCAGAAAAAGTGGGGAAGAATTAAGTGATCGTGGACTCTGCGGTGGAGGCATGGCGTTTCTCTGTTGGATAAACTAAGGCATATAGTCAGTGACACATCTGGGAAGGCACATGCAATGCTCAGTCTCTAAATTCTGCCTGACAGTAGATACACGTGTGTGTTCCTTGTTTCTATTTCCAGGGCGTGGGGAAGGCACTGCTGCTATGAGCCAATCCGTCTGACTGCATGAACCCAGACATTAGCAGTGTCTGAGTAGCTCGGAAGCTTGGGTTCTGAGCCTCTTTGAATCAGGCTTCTCTTTGGTAGGCAAAGGGTGGTCCTTGATGAAGGCATATGCCTGCAGGATAAGGCTTCAGAGCTAACAGATTTCCTCTACCCACTTTAACTAAGGTTAGCGAAGCAGTATCTTCTAAGAACAGAACTGCTTTATAGTTTTCCCTCACTCTCAGATGCTCCCCTGCAAAAACATCACCCACATTAGAAAGTCAACACTGCACACACAGGTCTGTATTCACTGCAGCTGCCATGACAACATACACAGACTGGGGCTAAACAACAGAAACATAGCCCTCATCTCTAGAGGCTGGAGAGCAAGGTGCAAATCCCGGCAGGGTTGGTTTCTCCAGAGATGTCTCACCCAGGCTTGTGGATAGTTAGCATCTTGCTGTATCCTCTTCCTAGCCTGAGCTCCTAATAGGGAAGCCGGACAGATCGGATCCAGAGTCACTAGCCCCATTTAAACTTATTCATTGTGTGTGTGTGTGTCTGTGCACGTGTGTGTGCACATGCATGTTGAGGTATACATGCCTGTGTGTTGATATGTGCACATTTCTGTGCATGTGCATCTTCCTGTGTGTTTATGTGTGTGTATTTGCATATGCATGAGATGTGCTTGTTAATGCTTGTCTGTGTGTTGCTATGTGCACATTTGTGTGCATGTGTATCTCCCTGTGTGTGCACGTGTGTGGGTGTGCGTACCCATAGGGTGTGCATGTTGAGGTATGCATGCCTGTGTGCTGGTTTGTGCACATTTATGTACATGTGCGCCCACCAGTGCAAACTGGAGGTTGATGTTGAATCTCTTCCTCCATGGCTCTTCACCTTTTTATTTTTTTTGAGACAGGTTTCTCACTGAGCCTCAGTCATGGGTTTGGCTAAATTTGGCAGCTAGTCCCAGGTGCCCTCCCACTGCTGTTCTCCCTAGTTCTAGTGTTATAGACGCCCACTGTCATGTCTAGGCTTACAGGTATGCTAACACTCAGGCAACACTACCTTGAGCACACTGAGCCATCTCCCTAGCCCATGTTCACCTTGTTAAATACCCTATCTCCAAATAGTGTCAGACACTGAGATTCTGGGTGTTGAGAGGCCAGCATGTGCTTCTGGGAGTAGGATGCTTAAGCCTCATTGTCAACTTGACAGGATTTAGTATCATCTGGAGAAAAACCCTCTAGATATATTTGTAAGGATGTTTCCAAAGAGGCTTTTTTTTTTTTTTTTTTTTTTTTTTTTTTTTCCCAAGACAGGGTTTCTCTGTGTATCCTTGGCCGTCTTGGAACTTGTTTTGTAGCCCAGGCTGGCCTTAAACTCACAGAGGTCCACCTGCCTCTGCCTCTGAAGTGCTGGAATAAAGGTGTGTGACACTACAAGCCAGCTTCCAGAGAGTTTTAACTGAGGAGGAAAAAAATTCCTGACTGAGCAGAACTAGTACATAACATGAGGCCCTGGGCTGAGAAGAAAAACAAAAGGTACAGGTGAGTGGGCACCAGCATTCAGCTCCCTGTGCTTGGTGACCGCAGGTGTGATGTGACCAGCTGCTTCAAGCCCCCACTGCCCCATGTCCCCGCAGTAACAGACTACACCCTCCAACTGTGAACCATAAAAATCTAAGCTGCTCTGACTATGAGATTGGTGATAATACTTTGGTGACCAGAGAGCTTGAGTTCAGCAAGGCAAAATCCTTCAGCAGGCAGGCTTTCATGAAGATGTAGCTCTGAGTTTCTATGCTGACCAGTGCGTAAGTAGTGGGCATTCATTCATTCATCATTAAAAAATAATGTTCTGGGTGACAGTGGTGCATACCTTGAATCTCAGCACTCAGAAGGCAGAGGCAGGTGAATTTCTGAGTTTGAGGCCAGCCTGGTCTGTGGACAGGACAGCCGGGACTACACAGAGAAACCCTGTCTCAAAAGAAATGTGTGTGTGTGCATGTGTACATGCCATAGCATGCATGTGAAGGTCAGAATACGCCTTTGTAGAGTCAGTCTTTCTTTACACATTTTACACGGGTTTCAAACTCCTGTCAATAGCCCTGTGCAGTTAACTACTTTTACCTGCTGAACCATGTTGCCTGTCTCCTGATATTTTTTACATGTCAGAATCTTCCCTTTTGACCTGCTTTGTCTTCATAACAAAATGAAAATATAACAAAATATAAAGAAACCTTTTGAGATTTAATCAGCAGCCCAAAGAAACCGAAAGTCAGACTTTGGCAGCATTCAGAGAACAAGGAGGCAGAGAAGGTTGGTGGGATACCTCATTCTAGGTGTCACCTGCTCTACCTGATTTACACTTGGATACACGTCGGAGGAGCCCACACCCCGGCCCCACCCAGGGCCCTCTTGCCTAGCTCCAGACCTGGGGAGCGCCCCCTCCCCCCATCCCGCAGACGAGAGCCCGCCACAAGAAGTGCAGCAGAGCTCACGGAGCTCTCGTCCCTCCAGAAATCCCCGTGTGGCCAAGCGCACACACCTCTGGAAAACCCGCTATGCCTGAGCGCATGCAACATAGGAAATCTCGCCTCGAGGTAGCGCACACACCTCCAGAAACCCTACCACACTGGAGGAGCGCACCCACTGCCAGCGCCAGAGCGCAGGCCCAACCACAGAGTGCCAACCACAGAGACTCAGTTCCACAATACAATCCTTCCTGGATCCCAAAGCCGCAAAGCTCAGTGCCTGGGACCCAAGACGGCAGAGGCAGGGCTTCAGGCACCTTTGCCACAGGGGAGAGGTGTAACCGCCGCTGAAAGCCACCCCTCAGAGCATACGTCTGAGGAGCCCACACCCCGCCTAGTGCCCTCTTGCTGAGCTCTGGACCCTCGGAGCGCACCCCCCACTACCACCACCACCGGGTCCCGCTGGAGTGCTCACACTGCTGGAAACTCCACCCCGCCAGAGCACACGCCCAAAGAGTGCCAGCCAGAGACTCAGATCCGCAGTACAATCCTTCCCAGATCCCAAGTCTGCAAGTGGCAGCACTGACTACATGGGGCTGCCCAGCCAGTGGTTGTACGGGCCATCCGACCCCTCAGTGGCAGAAAACCAGCTGAATAACCACAAAGCCTGACAGGCCCGCAAAAACAATATGCGCCCGCAATCTTCAACAGCGCTTGCAATCCCTTAAGGGCCTGCAACACCTTCAGTGCTTGCAAAGCACCCCTCTCACATACTGAAGGCCTCTTCATTCTCCAACACCCTGTTCCTTAGGACACACCTACAAGCACACGCTCAAACACATGCTACCCTGCATTTGCCCTTCTGTGCCTATGAACTTTCCTTCTACAGCTATAGCAGGATCACCAACGCACACACTGAAACCACTAGACCCTCCCCCATTATCCCGAAGAATTCTCCAGACACCAGAGAAAGATCAGTCTGATCTGTGGAATCCAGGAACAAACAGTGAACACAATGGATAACCAAATGGCCAGGGGTCAGCAAAAGAACACAACCAATGTAAATTAAGATATCATGGCTTCACTGGCAACCCCCAAAATTACTGGACACTCCAACTCATCAGAAACACAAGAAAATTATTTTAAAGCTATGATTATCCAGTTATTTGAGGCACATAAAGAGGAAACCAACAAATCTCTCAGAGAAATAGCCATAGAGATTCAAACAGTTAAAGAGGAAACAAATCTCTCAAAGATTTGGCCTCTCAAATGGAAACAAAGAAAAAAGAAGTGAACGAAGCTCTTAAAGAAACATAGGCAAATATAGCCAAATAAATGGAGGCAGAAGTAGTGGCATTAAGAGAGGAAACAATCAAACAAACAAAAAATAGATGCTATCTTGGAGACACAGGAATCCACATTCAAACAGATGAAGGAAATGTTGCAAGGCATGAAAACCGAATTAGAATCAATAAAGAAAACACAAACCGAGGAAACTCTGGAACTGGAGAACTTAGAGAAAAGAGAAGGAACCACAAAGGTAAGCATCACTAATAGAATACAAGAGATGGAAGAGAGAATCTCGGGTGCTGAAGATACACTCGCAGAAATTGATACTTCTCTCAAAGAAAAAGTAAAATCAGAAAAATCCCAAACACAAAATATCCAAGAAATCAAGGATGCCCTGAAAAGACAAAATCTAAGAATAATAGGAATTGACGAAGAAGAGGATTCCAGGCTCCAAGGTCCAGAAAATATTTTCAAGAAAATCATAGAAGAAAATTTTCCCAACCTAAAGAAAGAGATGTCCACAAACATACAAGAGGCCTACAGAACACCAAATAGACTAGACCAGAAACTCCTCACGCCACGTCATAGTCAAAACATTTAATCTACAGAACAAAGAAAAGATACTAAAAGCAGCAAGGGAAAAAGGCCAAGTAACATATGAAGGTAGACCTATCAGAAGCACACCAGACTTCATAAAAAACTATGAAAGCCAGAGGGGCCTGGGGAGATATCATGCAGGCTCTAAGGGACCACACATGCCAACCCAAACTACTATACCCAGCAAAGCTTTCAATCAACATAGATGGAGAAGAGAAAATATTCCACGACAAAACTAAATTTAAGCAATATTTGAACAGCAAACCCGCCCTACAGAAGATACTAGAAGGAAAATCCCAATCTAACGAAAATGACTACACCCAAGAAAACATAGGTTATAGATAATTTCCAACAAAAATCCAAAGAAAACAAGCAATGAATCATAGTAACACCATCAACTCCACAATAATAGGAAATAACATTCAATGATCATTATTACTTATCAACATCAATAGACTCAACTCTCCAGTAAAAAGACACAAGTTATCAGAATAGGTGTGGAAACAGGATCCAACATTTTGCTGCATCCAAGAAACACACCTACGCAACAAAGATAAACACTACTTCAGAGTAAAAGGCTGGAAAACAGTTTTTCAAGCAAATGGACCAAAAAAAAACAAGCAAGAGTGGCTATCCTAATATCTAATAAAATAGATTTTCAACTAAAACTAATCAAAAAGGATGTAGAGGGGCACTACATTCTCATCAAAGGAAAAATCCACCAAGAAGACATCACAATTCTGAACATCTATGCCCCAAATGCAAGAGCACCTACATTCGTAAATGAAACATTATTAAAGCTTAAATCATACATCAACCCCAACACCTTAATAGTGGGAGACTTCAACAGCCCACTATCACCAAGGGACAGATCATCTAGACAGAAACCGAACAGGGAAATAAAGACACTTACAAACGTCCTAATTCAAATGGACCTAATAGATGTCTACAGGACTTTTCACCCAAACTCAAAAGAGTATACATTCTTTTCAGCACCTCATGGTATGTTCTCCAAAATAGACCATATAGTTGGTCACAAAGCAAGCCTCAACATATACAAGAAGATTGAAATAATCCCCTGTATTCTCTCTGATCACCATGGAATAAAGCTGGACCTCAACAACAATGGAAATAGCAAAAGACCTACACGCACATGGAAACTTAACAACTTACTTCTCAATGATAGCTGGGTTAAGGATGAAATAAAGAAATTAAAGACTTCCTAGAATTCAATGAAAATGAAGGCACAACATACCCAAATTTATGGGGCACAATGAAAGCAGTACTTAGAGGAAAACTCATAGCACTAAGTGCCTTTAAGAAGAAATTTGTAACATCTCATACAAACACCTTAATGGCACAATTGAAAGCCCTAGGAAAAAAAGAAGCAGAAACACCCAAGAGGAGCAGATGGCTGGAAATAATCAAACTCAGGGCTGAAATCAACCAATTAGAAACAAATAAAACAATTCAAAGAATCAATGAAACCAAGAGCTGGTTTTTTGAGAAGATCAACAAGATACACAAACTGTTAGCCAAAATAACTAAAATGCAGAGAGAAACTATCCAAATCAGCAAAATCAGAAATGAAAAGGGGGTATAACTACAGATACTGAGGAAATCCAATAATCATTAGGCCATACTACAAAAGACTATATGCCACAAAGTTCGAAAATCTAAAAGAAATGGACAATTTTCTTGATAGATTCCATCTACTAAAATTAAGTCAAGACCAGGTAGAAATAATGAACAGCCCTATATCCCCAAAGGAAATTGAAGCAGCCATCAACAGCCTCCCTTCCAAAAAAAGCCCAGGGCCAGATGGTTTCAGTACAGAATTCTACCAGACCTTCAAAGAAGTGCTAACTCCAATTCTCTCCAAATTATTCCACAAACTAGAAACAGAAGGAACATTACTAAACTCATTCTATGAAGCCACAGTCACCTTAATACCTTAACCACACAAAATTCCAACAAAAAAAGAGAACTTCAAACCTATTTCTCTTATGAACATTGATGCAAAGATACTCAATAAAATACTTGCAAACTGAATCCAAGAACATATAAAAGATATCATCTACCATGACCAAGTAGGCTTCATCCCAGGCATGCAAGCGTGGTTCAATATACAGAAATCCATCAATGCAATCCACCACATAAACAAACTGAAGGAGAAAAACTATATGGTCATCTCCCTAGATGCCGAAAAAGTATTTGACAAAATCCAATACCCATTCATGTTTAAAGTCTTGGAAAGATCAGGGATACAAGGAACATACCTAAACATAGTAGAGGCAATATATAGCAAGCGTAGAGCCAACATCAAACTCAATGGAGAGAAACTGAAATCAGGGACAAGGCAAGGCTGACCATTGTCTCCATATCTCTTCAACATAGTACTTGAAGTCCTAGCTAGAGCAATAAGATAAGTAAGGGAGATCAAGGGGATACAAATTGGAAAGGAAGAAGTCAAATTATCACTATTTGCAGATGATATGATAATATACCTGAGTTACCCAAAAACTCCTTCAGCTGATAAACACCTTCAGCAAAATGGCTGGATACAAAATTAACTAAAAAAAAAAAAAAAAAAAATCAGAAGCCCTCCTGTATACCCAAGACAAAAGGGCCGAGAAAGAAATCAAGGAAGCAACACCCTTCACAATAGCCACTAATAACATAAAGTACCTTGGGGTGACTCTAACCAAGCAGGTGAAAGACCTATTTGAAAAAAACTTTAAGTCTCTGAAGAAAGAAATTGAAGAAAATGACAGAAAATGGAAAGATCTCTTGTGCTCATGGATTGGTAGGATTAATATTGTGAAACTGGCCATCCTGCCAAAAGCAATCTACAGATTCAATGCAGTTCCCATCAAAATACCAACTCAGTTCTTTATGGACCTTGAAAGAAAGATTCTTAGCTTCATATGGAGAAACAAAAAACCCAGAATTTCCAAAACAATCCTGTACAACAACAGATCATCTGGAGGCATCTCCATCCCCGATCTCAAGTTGTACTACAGAGCAATAGTAATAAAAACTGCATGGTATTGGCATAGAAACAGAAAGGTGGATCAATGGAATTGAATAGAAGACTCAGAAATAAACCCAAACACCTAC
The DNA here is from genome assembly GCF_907164565.1 of Psammomys obesus. Classification (NCBI taxonomy): domain Eukaryota; kingdom Metazoa; phylum Chordata; class Mammalia; order Rodentia; family Muridae; genus Psammomys; species Psammomys obesus. Next base: position 18,810,329 of record NW_026594428.1, read on the forward strand.
GAATACTTGATTTATGACAAAGAAGCCAAAACCATCAACGGAGGAATGGATAAAGAAATTGTGGTACTTTTACACAATGGAATACTAATCAGCAATTAAAAACAAGGAAATCATGAAGTTTGCAGGCAAATGGTGGGATCTAGAAAAAATCATCCTGAGTGAGATATCCCAAAAGCAGAGGGACACACATTGTATATGCTCACTTATATAGACCTATAGGATAGGATAAACATACTAAAATATGTACAACTAAAGAAGATAAACCAGAAAAAGGTCCAGGGGTAAAATGATCTATCCTCATCTAGAAAGACAAAGGGGATGGACATTAGAAATAGGAGAAAACAAGTAACAGGACAGTAGCCTACTACAGAAGGCACCTGAAAGACTCTACCTAGCAATGTATCAAAGCAAATGCTGAGACCCATAACCAAGCCTTCGGCAGAGTGTAGGGAATCATATGAAGTAAGGAGGAATTACTGTATCCTAGAGGGGACAGGGAGCCCCACAAGGTCTAAATATAAATGATCACAGGAGTCTTCTATGAGACTGTTTATCCAACCAAGGAACATGCATGGATATAACCTACAACCCCTGCTCAGACATAGCCCATGATACCTCAGTATCCAAGTGAGTTCCCTAGTAAGGGGGACAGGAACTCTTTCTGACATGAACTCATGAGCTTCCTCTCCCCCCTGAGGAAGGAGCAGCCTTGCTAGGCCGCAGATAAGGACATTGCAACCATCCTGAAGATACCTGATAAGCTAGGGCCAGACAGAAGGAGAGGAGGACACCCCCTCTCAGTGGACTTGGAAGGGGGCAGGGAGGAGATGAGGGAGGGAGGGGAGGATTGGGAGGGAAAGAGGGAGTGGCTACAGCTGGAATACAAGTGAATGTATAAAATTATGTAAAAATAAAAAAAATATTAATTAAAAAAAGAAATAAAGCTGAGATCCTATGGAAGAAAAAAAAAAGAAAAAGAAAACTTTGGGTAAACAACCATCAATGCCTGTCTTAAGCATAACTTACATAACTTCAGAGGCTTGTGAAAGTGTATTCAGGGTTGGGCAATTCATCCTGAGTCTTTTTCTTTTTGAGATCGAGTCAACACTGTGTAGCCTGAGTTGGCCTAAAACTCAGTGTGAAGAGTGGGCTGGTCTTGAACTCACAGATCTGCCTGCTTCTGTCTCCCAAGAGCTGGGATTAAAGGTGTGCTCCAACATGCCTGGCTCATACCAATTCTTTTTGCTGACCACACCAAGTTTTACACTGAAATTTCACCTTGTTGCTCATACTACTCTGGGACTTACACCTGGTTGAAACCTGCCATGTGGACACTTCTCACTGCCCTAATTTCATCTTCAAAGTAACCCAGAAGGTACTGAGTGCTTTCTTCATGAGACTGCCTTCAGACAGCTAGAGGACACCCTCCTATCCTTAGTGCCTCTTTCTCCTACTCCTAGTTCTTTAGGCTGCTGACTATCCTTAAACCTTACGCCGTCCTGTTCAAGAGGCTTCTGACCTGCTGAAACTGTATGGCCCCTCTGTTGAGAACTACTTTAGTTATCAGCATAACTGTAGCACCTCTGTTAACACCTGCCTTTGACTCTAGCATATCAGATTTTGCCTCCAGGTCTCCATTTTGATTATAATGTCAATTAAGTTCAAGTTCTCAGGCCTCTACATGCTGGATACCGGGGTACAATTCAATAGTTCAATACTTGCTGCTTAGGATAAAACAACAGATGACAGATGCATGTTCTGCGTGAGTTAAAGATAAATGTATAGTCTATTAAAATTAAGAGCACAACATCCTGCTATGTTCCTTTGCTTCAGAAATGGGGTTGGGGGTTGGGCAACTGGAAAGTCCCCCAAGCCTATATCCTAGTCAATCACCCTAAAATGCTTTATCTAGCTACCTAGATAAAACGTGCTTGGAACAAAATCAATTCTGTTTAGCTGGTCAGAATGATGTAATGCTGCCCCCCAGCTCACCTCCTATACCTGGTTACCTGGTTGTTACATGGTTACAGTTTTTTTTTTTTTTTTTTTTTTTTATAAGAAGCCTGTGTGCTTCTGGAACTGTAATAACCTATGCAGATTCTCATCTGTGCTGTGGGAAAGAAATAGTCTCGGAGTGAAGGAGACAGGGCTCATGGGATCTCAGGACTTCGCCCCCACCATTCCTGCTTGGCTCTGTGGATGGCACTGTAGGAGATTGCTCTCTCAGGGAAGGATCTACTCAGCATGCTCCTGCAGGGCGTCTGGACCCTGAAGGCCATGCAGGCGAGAGTGCCATCAGGATGCCAGCCTCACATGTTTGGCTTGGAGCACCATGCCTGCCTCTATCTTTAGGCAGTCTGCAGATGTTCCTGGACTAAATCTGTGGGAGGAGATGGTCAAGGGGGAGCTTATCCCATGTCTTGCTCACTCATACAGTTACTAGAGTACTTCATTTCTTCTGTGTTGGGGCTGAAACCCGGAAACTTGTTCCTGTTAGACAAAGGCTCTACCCTGGAAAGAGAGAGAGTTATATCCCCAGAGCCACTGTTTCCTTTTAATCCTTTCATAATCTACTTTTTCAGAATTTTACCCTCAGATTGAAAATTCAGGCCCTAACGAGACCTCTTTGTTTTGCTGACAATTTGCTGGGCGGCATCTTGTTTTCCTTGCGTGTTTTGTGTTGTGGCCTGTCTGCTGAGGCAGCATTACCGTTGTTTTCAGTAAATGAAGGAAAAACATTTCCACCCATTAGTGCTTAGAAGCAAGCTCAGGCGCTCAGCACTTCTTGGGATAAGATAACTGTGCAGCAGATTCATATTTTACTCAGCTTGGTCAATTGGCTCATATGCAGGGATTTTTGTACTTTCAATTGTTTGGTGATTACTTCTTTTTTTTCTTTTTTAAAATTTGGTGCCACTTAAGACATGAAATTTGATCCACCATACGGAGAGTTTCTGGGAAAACAGATGGTCCTGCTTTTTATTTCGAGCAGAAAGAATCACTTTGCTATCAAATACAGTAGATTATGTCCGGGCTGATATCAATAAACAGAATTTTCAGATCATCCATTTGACTATTGGCCAGATCCTGCAAACTGCTAGCAAGCAGGAAACAATTCACATGAATTATGATAAAGTCGCTCCCCAAAGCAAATGAACTATTGCCAGAATGCAAACAAGAAAGAAGGTTTCATGCTCAGCTTCTATTTGAAGGGAAATGAAGGACAGTGATGTGCAATTTCGGAACATTCTTTTTCCCACAGCAGGAGGAGGTTTCAAAGCAAGCTTGATATTTTTCTGTCATTCTTCAGTCCTTTGTTCAGCAAAACTAATAGTCTGTCCTAAGAGCTGGAATATCTTCTGTGCAAAGACTGATAATGGCAACATATACAAACACTACAGAAATGTAACCTTATATTTGAAGGTGTTTGTGGTAAAATATAAAAGATATACACCTTAACATTTCAGCTGTAATTTACATGGAAAAATTCACACCTTTTAGTCCACAATACTGTGAGTTTTGACAATTCAGAGTCACATGATTATCACCACAATATGAATCTATTATTCACAAAATTCCCTTGTGTCCTTTTGAAGATGTCTCCTCTCCCCAGGTCCTGGTCCATTTTCTGTGCCTGGTCTATGCCTTGTCCAGAATGTCATATGAGTGATATCATGGAAAAGAGCTTTTTTATTATTTATTTATTACAATATATTCACTTTGTATCCCAGCTTTAACACCCTCCCTCTTCTCCTCCCAGTTCTACCCTCCTTCCCTCTTCTTCCCCTATGCCCTTTCCCTAATCCACTGATGAGGGAAGTGCTCCTCCCCTTCTATCTGACCCTAGCCTATCAGGTTTCATCAGGACTGTATGCATCGTCTTCTGCTGTGGCTGGGCTGTACCTCACAGGGGCTCCAACATGGCGGCTATCAGATGTGCTCTTTGAACTGGCTCCTTTTCATGCTCATGCATTTGAGATTTCTTAATATTAATGAGTAGGGTCCATTGTGTAGATGTACCCCTCTTTGCTGACCTAATCATCAGCAGAAAAAGATTCACTTTCTTTTTCTTTTTTGATGACTACAAGTAAAACACCCAGGAACAGGGTGGCTCAGGATGTGTCAGCTTTATAGGAAAGCATTAGATTGTGCCTGGCTGCTTGTGAGAATGGCAGGTGCACTCCATCCCAGCCCTCCTGACCCCTCCCTTTCTGGTGTGTTCTACTGACTTCCTATGACGTACACTGTGGACCATCTTCTCATATGTGTTGCTGCCTTGAGCGAAATATCCGTGCGAAGCTTTTGTTTCTTTAATATTTTGGATTGTTTATTTCTTATTGATCTTTGATAGGTCTTTAATTAGAACACAAATTCTTTATCAAGTTTGTATTTTGCCAATATTTCTCCCAGTCTGTGGTGTTCTCTTTCAACACTTAACAATGTCTTTTGCAGAGTAGGGGTTTTAAATTTTGATAAAGTTCAATTTAATTAAGTTTTTGAAATAATTGAGTTGTGCTTTGGTGTGTCTAAGAAATCCTAAGGTCATATGGCTTTTTCTGGTATATTTAATTGGAGAAGTTTTATACCTTTAGCTTTGCTTTTAGGTCTGTGATCCACTTTGGGTTAATTTTGTTTATAGTGGAGTAAAGTCTCTCTCTTTCTCTCTGCTCAACTGAGTTACCATTTTATCTGTGTTGAAAACCAGCTGGTGAGGCTAGTGTGCTGGTACATGCTATAATCCCAACACTTCAGGAGTCCGGAGGATTGCCACAAGTTTTAGGCTAGCTGAGACTCTTTTTATCAGCACTTTATGATTTTAGCAGACAAATCTTGCCTGTATTTTTATCAGATATGATAGATAGTTTGTTTACAGAGCTCTCAGGATTTCTTCAGTTGCAGGGGAAGCTTCCCATTTTCCAGTAGTAAATGCAGCCTTGGGTTTGTATGAAGTCTTTATTCTAGGGAGGGTAAGGAAGCCCTCCCTCATCCTTCTTTGTTAAATACTGTTGTATGAAATGGTGTCAGATGCCATCAAATGCCGTGTGTGTGTGTGTTTCTTCCTCCTGTCACTATGATGCATTAGTTTGGTAAATTTTCATGTATTGAATCAATCTTGTGCTGCTAGGATAGATCCCACTTGGTTTTGGTGAGGAATTTTAACATGTGCCTGCATTCTAGAACTCAGCTGAGGATTCCTGGCTGTAGTCATAGTAGATGTTGCTATGTTGTTTTCTACTCTCGTGATGACTTTGTCTGCTTTTGGTTTTAGGGTAATGTTGGACTCAGAAGGAGCTTGGGAAGGCACCCTCTTTCTTGATATACTGTTTAATGCAGCAGGGTTTCACTCTGCAACCCATGCTTTTCTGGAACTCACAATGTAGTCAGGCTGGTCTTGAACTTGCAGTAGTTCTGCAGCCTTCAGCCTCCCAAGACTTGGGATTACAGGCATAAATCACCCCTCTTAGCCTTCTCGCTATTCTTGATATTTATTTTGTAGAAATTGTAAGGTATTCAAGTTAATTATTCTTCAAGCTTTTTATGAAATCTACTAGTGAAGCCATTTGGTTACATGCACTTTTGAGTCTGTTAATAATCGTGTTTTAATTTGATTCTTTCTTAAATACTTTGCTTACTTATCTTTAGAAATAGCTCAGATCCTGAAAGATAAAATAATAATAATTGACTGCCTCCAAAACTTTTAGCTTTGTCAGACCAAGGAGTTATTTTTTAATGGTCTCAGCTCTTTTTATCTGATTAAATCCATTGATTGAACAACCTACTCATTTAGTAGAGACATTTATTGGGCATCCATTATGGGTTAGATTTAAAAGGGAGATTTTGACATGAGGTAATGTTCTCCTTTGTTGCTGGTGGAGATATTTTAACTGAAGTACATGTTAACTGAAGTACCTGCTTATCATCCATCCATCTATCCATCTATCTGTCTGTATATCTAGTTACATACTGGTAAAAATAAAGGCTTCTAATCATTAAAAATATTCATTTGCTTGATGAAGATTTATATGGCTGCTATAATTTTAATTTGCCCAACTCTTATTCCTGTGATCTGGTGTTTAATTATTTGTTCTTTTTGGGAAACTTGACTATTTCTACTTGATACTCTCATTCACAATATTCAAGAAATTATGCAAATTTTATGTTCTTTTAGGACCTGCCACAGCTGACATTTGTTCTTTCAATATTAATTCATATTAATTAAATTGTGACTTAGTAAAGAGAAGATTTGTCCTCAATATTTTAGTTAGTAGGTATTTATTCTTGGGAGAATTATCACCATGGAGCAAGGAATATTAACAGGAAAATAAGATGGAAAGAAACTTTAGTTACTTATAACATGGTAATTTCCTCCCATGCATATATTGCTACCATTCCATTAAACAAAGGCAGCAACAAAGAGATCATTTTTAGGTAGGTAGGGGAAATCCTTTCATATGTTAAACACAAATTTGCTGATGCTTAAACAGTTAATTGATTGTTCCCATGTCAGAGAATTCTGAAGTACTTAGTCTGAGAGAAATTCTTAAGGTAGACAGAAAGGAAAATCTGCCGCTGCAAAACCAATGAAAGTCTTAAAGTGAGAAATCTGCAGCGGGATGAATCGTTAATCACTCTTCAAGGTCCAATTCTTCTTATTGAATTTCCTTTTTTTGGCCCAGTGACACAGTCAGTGAAGGATCATGATTCTATACAATTAATTCCATCACTGTAAGTACTGAAAAAAGAGAGGTTATTAAAACTCAGGAGACTTCTGAGTTCCAGTAAAACCATTAAGAAGGAACTAATGTGATAATAAAATGAAAAGCAATTCAAAACTTATCAGCCTAATAAGGAGTATAACCAAATATCTTATAGTAATAAAAATCTTTGGAAATGAAACAAAGGGAAAAAAAGACCCTCCAGCTCAGGTTAACAATCTGTTATGATGGGTTTGGCCCTCATGAAATCAGCCATGGTCCCTTGAAGAGGATATTTAATTATCAGGTGATTTGTCACCACATTCAAGGGAGAGTTATGGTGGATAATATTTTGATGTCTGCCCTACGTGTACCAAATCTAGCCACAACACTGTCACCTGCCTTTTCTGTGATTCAGTTAGAAGCAATTCTTCCCACAGCGTGGGAGTGAGTTATACTTGTGCATTGGAATAACACCATTCTGCCAAGAAGCACAAAGTATTTCATCCCTATGAAGGGAGTTGGATGTCAAGGAATGCTTTGTGGCAGATGGCTGTATGCATGGGCCTCTCATCATCCATTTTTACAGCCCTGAGGGGAAGAGAAGCTTAGGTTTCAACACCAGGACTCTAACTCGCTCCTACTGACGGCTGGCTTTCCTTGAAGTGGGCTGGTGCCCATTCTGTCTCCAGCCTGTGCAGGAATTACGGTGCATGCAGAACTTCCAAGTCACAGCTACCAGAAGCCATTAAGGAGCCATCACCAGTGGTCAGAGTCGCAGACATGCCAGGCAGGCTCCTGCTGTGTGCTTCCTGTCCTTAAACACCCATAGCTCCTTTTTGGCATCTTTGTATTTCTTCTATTTCTGTTCTTCCTCCTCCTCCTTTTCTTCCTCCTCACCTTCTTCTTTTTATTTTTCTTTGTGAGACAGGGTCTTACCAGGTAGCCCTGGCTGACCTGGAACTTTGTGTGTAGACCAGGCTGGCCTCAAATACACATACAGCCTCAAGAGTACTGGGCTTAGGTGCTTTTGACACCACTATGATCTCATTCTAGCCTGTGTTTCTTTCTCTCCATCCCCATTGTCAGTCTTTGGCCTTTCACAGCCTACCTTTCCTTTCTTCTGATTCTTAGCATCTCACAGTGTTGGGCACCCCTCTTCCATAAAAACAAGGTTGATAACACGTGAATGTTTCCATGTTCGTCTCCAAGAATTATGGACTGGAATGAGCTTCAAGAAAATTTGATTCAATTTCTTCATGTTAAATAACAGGCAACTGAAAAAGTGGTGTGTCCAAGGTTATAGAAAGTTGTGTTGGCACAGGAAAGCTGGTGGTCCTAGTGTTTGCTTCATGTCTCCCTGGCTGGTTACAGCGAACACCAGTGCCTGATCAAGCCTCTAAATTGCTTGGAGTCATATAAAGCCTGGGAATGAAGTCCTGGCCCATTTTCCTAGTGCATCAACTGGAACTGCCTCGGGCAGAGAGGAAGTGTGGCAGATAGCCGGTTGTGGCCTCGTAGCTCCCCGAACTGTCCCTGCTCAGGCTGCCACTGCCCACTCTGGGACTGCAAACCCACTGCAACTCTGCCAGCTGCTTCCCCATAGATCTTGCCAAGATGAGTGCTGGATAGAGGATGCAAGCCTGGTGCGGGAAGACTCACCTCCTCCCCATTTCCTGTTCCTGACCCTGGAGGCCAGCTACTCCTGGAGTCATCTTTCAGAAGCAATGCTTGCTTTCATGTTGCAGTCCCTCCTCTTGTCTAGAACTAGCTTGTTGACTACTGACCTCCCAGTACCCCTTGCAGAGGCCTCTGTAGCAGCTCTTGGAGGCCCCTTCTCTCAGTTTTGGGTGTTTCATAAGCCTAAACTCTTCCTTTGGCTGCTCAGGTCTGATGTGTTAGTTACTGTCTGCATTTCAAAGGCAATCAGTATTGGACTATCATCTTTTCATATTAAATTCTTCATTGAACAATGGACACTCTTTGTTTCTGATCTGGGTGGCACATGTCCCCAGTGATATAAACACGTCAGTCAGTATTCTCCATATTATTATAATAGTCCTAATTATCTGCAGAGCATGCACAAAATTTATTACATATGAAAGAGAACAAGAATGGAAAGGAGCTGCAGACATCTTTAGCAGAGCTTCTTGCTTCTCTGTGAACACTGCCACTGGCTGCTATTAGGGCACCAGAGCAGGAAGGTTTGAGAGCACAGGCTTAGTGCTTGTCCCCAGGGGCATAGGAGGCAAGGAAAGAAACTACCACACGTGTGCACACACACACACCACAGTGTGCATGTGGGTGCCAGAGAATTTGTGGGAACTGGTTTTCTTCTGCCACCATGTGGGTCATTCAGGTTTGTTGTTCTTGAGAATTTCATTCATGCATACAGTAATCATATCTACTTTTATTTCCCCAGTATAACCCCTTCCATGTCCCCTTCAATGTTCCTTATCCTTTTTAAATAACCCACTAAGTCCAGTTAATGCCGTCCATACCCACATGGGTGTGAGGCCATCCTCTGGGGCACAAGAAGTTGTCCAGTGGCTATATTCTAAGAAAGAAAGAAAGAAAAATAAAGAAAGAGAAAAGAAAAACAAAGAAACAAAGAGAGTGATTCTTCCTCCCCCATCAATTATCAACTCAGCTACTGATATCAACTCAGGAAGGGGCGGAGGCTGGAGATCATCTACCCCACCCCTGCTAGGCTTTTTGGCTTGATCTTGTGTGGGTCTCATGCAGGAAACTCTACTGTGGTGAGTTCACGAGTGTGACAGCTACATCATGTCCAGGAGACAGCACTCTTCTCATCTTCATGCTCTACATTCTTTCTGCGTCTTCTTCTGCGATATTGCCCCACCTTGCTGTGTGTGAGAGCTGACCTAGGCACTCAGCTCTTTGACCAGGCAAGCACCTCTCTCCTTATTGACTGCTGCCCACTGCTGGAAGAAGCTTTTGTGAACAGAGTTGCAGCCGCCCATGTCTGTGGCATATTCATAGATATTTAGAAGATGCTCTGACAGCATTTTTAGGAAAATAACAGGCTCAGTTTCTAGCCTAAGGCCTATGACTGGGAGGGTAATTTTTAACAACCCTAACTTTTACTATGAGTAAGTCAGATTGTATTTTGGAAAATTAAAAATATGGGACTTTAAACGCAGCTGCTAACTAATCATCAGAAAATAGATATGGATTGGTAGCAGAAGCCTGTTTTCCTGGACTAGATGATATTTGAATAGAAAGCCTCAGACCTAGCTGTGTTGCCTACTCCATATGGCCTGAGTGGTTCAGGCATGAATCAGAGCTTTAACCAGCCCTTGGAGATGGCAGAAGTCACAAATCGTGACTGGAGCCAGAACCAGACTAGCAGCTGGGGTTCATTCTGTTCACTGAGCAGTGCAGCTTCTGTCTCACATTGGAATACTCATATGCCTGTGCTCGGCAGGCTGGCTGAGTCTTGTTTGCAACTCCCAGAGAAGACATAACCACGGAGCGTTATCCTTCTTGAGTGTTTGCCCAGTGCTGTTGAAGGAAATACGGCAAGAGCACAGAGAGGGAAGTTGTTCATGACAATGCAACAAGCATTCCACTTTCATAATGCACTTTGCAACAGAGCTGAGAAGGGCTAGTGCGTCTTAAGTCATGAATGTAAGGTTAACTCAGGTCCAAGTATGTACAGGACTTCCTGTGCTCCACAGGGAAAACCAGGACAAAGTATTTACACCAAGAAGGACACCAGTAATAGTATATTCTAGTGATAGCACCAGTGAAAACAGGTTCCACTGTTTGAACTTGAGCCACACCCTGGGTGTTAAGGAATACAGGTTTGCTCAGTATTCAATGAGTAAAATCACCTCCATGCACGTTTCAAAGGTGGTATTTGGGAGAAATGGTTTCCTGAAAGGGTACTCTTAGCATTGTGCAGAAGGGAAAAGACCAACTCCATATTGACAACTGATGTGAGTTAAGTGGAGAGTGAAGAGAACCCATGGTGGGATAATTATCTACATGGAAACATCAGACAGTTTCGTACCAACCAGAAAACTGCCTCCCTTCTTCAGGGAAGCACGGAGCAGACCTCTCCAGATACTGATAATCCTTTAGACACTGTAGTTTGTATCTTCCAAAATAACCAAGCTGAGAATTATTTCCTCAGAAATAAAAGCTAACACAACCCAGACTTAATTCACTTACCAAAGTGTAGTTTTAAAGATGAAAGCCAATTTTTTTTTACCGCCACACAGTGTGTTTAATTCAACATGGCTACCTCTATGAGATGCTCCTTACTGGGTCTATAATGAAGAAAACTATTCTGCTTCATACAAATCTTTGTCCACAAACATCCCTTTTTTTTACACAGAATGTCCTAAAATCCCGTGGGGCTTATGTGTTGAGCTCATGCTGGGAATGGAGTGTAGAGAAGCATATACAAAGACGGGTGTACCTTTTGAGATACAGGTGTGTGAAAAGTTTGTTTGGAGCTTATTCCAAAGTACCCCAACATAGGCGGTTTGTTACTCTTGTGATCCTGTATTTTCCAGGGGCATGTAAGAGTGCATTTCCCTATTACAAATTAGATGTAGTCATGTGACTTGAGTTGACCAATAAAGTGTCATCAGAAGCTTGTAGGATCTAATGCACCAACTGCAGTCACGCTTTTTGGCCAGAGCAGTTCCATTGATAGGGGCTTTGTCAGATCATACCCACCCCTAAGTGAAGAAGACTTGGCACCAAGTCTGTTCCTCCCACCTCAGGCTAATTCATAATGAGGATGTCACTTGAGAAAGAAATCATTATTACTTTTTTCAGAATTTGGTTTTATTCAGACCAGCTCATAAACTTGCCAGCGGGAACAAGGTACTAACACAGTTAGAGAAGCATAACTCGTCACTGGTTTGAAGGACAAGTTGCAGGCTGTGGAGAGAGCATTGCAAAGTTTGGGAGGATGACATGTGACGTAGTGGCAAGAACCTTGGTTAAGCCATTTCCCCTAGAGACTCAGAAGGCAGATTATATGAGAACTGATGGCTTTAGGGGAAGAGGAGGGAACTGCAGTAATAGCAACGTGTTTTGGTTTCTATTGGCTGACTTTGATGATGTGTTTGTTAAACACAAGGTCACCAAAGAATTAGCTAGGTTCCAAGCAAGAATTAATGGAAAGTGTACAGCTTCACAGTGTCAGAAAGGCTGACTGATATCAGGTTCCAAACAGTAGGGGATAAAACTTGGAAGGCCTCTTGGCAATAAAAATATATTAAAGTGGAGCGTTGCAGAAAAGGGCATGACCTGTATATCTACCTCCAAAAACCGCTCACCTGATTATATGCCATTTTCTGTCACATCATTATTAAAGCCTATGAAGGAGCTAAAGTGTACAGAGTAAGGGCCAAGGAGGTCTTTGAAGAAAATTGTAGGTGTGGTTGTTAGCACACGGAACTGTCATCAGCTGATACACAGCGCATAAAGCCATGGCAAGATGTGTCCTACAAAAGAAAGCACCAGATGGAATGAAAAAAGGCTAAATGTAAGGGACATAAAATGACCCAAAGATCAGAAACAATTTGGAGCAGGAGGCGAAATGAGAGAGCTGTGCAGACTCGAGCGACGGGTGTTCTCAGATGCCTAGCTTACGTGTGCCATGAAGCACAATGGGAAAGTAAGCCAGAGACCACAGTCCAGGTAATGAGGCTTTCCTCACTGAGCACATTTAAGGGCCAATGACCTTAACTCCAGGTGGACCTCACATTGTTTGTTCAGGGACTTTCAGAGATGCTTACAGCCACTGTTGCTGTCCATCCCCCTCTTTCTCTCTTCTCAAGTAGGAATGCTTCTTGGAGGTGTGTGTTTCCTATTCCGCCTTTATACACTGGGTATATAGAATGTAGATAACCTGTCTTTTCAGTCCATGGTCTCCGGAACAATAGGTGACCATCCAGGTCCCGTTCAGTTACTCCATCACCTCTAGCTATGGACTACGTCCCATCTTTCACAATTTATTTTGAAATCTTAGCCCTCAGTGGGGTCATATTTAGACGTAGTGACTTTAAAAGGGTTATACGAGGTCATAGACTAGGTCTTAGACAATGAGACTGGTGGCTTTATAAGGAGATAAAAGCAACAGTGGAAAGACTACACATCACACAAGAACACGATGAGAAATGGCTATCTGCAAGCTAAGGAGAGAGGTCAAAGGAAAAATTAAGCCCAAGGCCTTGATCCCAGACTTGTAGTCTTCAGCATTGTGAGATATGTCTTTCCTTTTTAAGCCACACAGCCTGTGGTATTCTGTTGTTGTGTCATAGCAAACAAACAACTAGGGTGATGGAGATATGAAGAGCATCACCCAGAGGCTCTTAACCTGTGATGAGGTGTTTGATTTTGAAGTTTTTCTCCTGGGCAGAGAATGAAGGAAAACAGCTGAACCCCAGGTGAGCAGACAGGTGGGTGCTGTTATCATTAGGCTTTGTGTCAGTACTTCCTCATGGTAGATTCTTCTCCATGCCCCTTTCCTGTGCCCACCCCACATGGCTCACTTGGTCAAAGCAATGTGAGCAGAGGAGATGCATGCTTCGTCTGCACAGAATCCTTTTGTCTCATTTTGTTTCGAGAGAGGGTCTCATGTAGACATAGACTTGAACTCCTCATCCCTGTCTGTCTCTGGCTCTCAAGTGCTGAGATTACAGGTATCTACTGCCAGCAGATGGACAGTCTTATCTGCTGAAGTGCCATTAACTGCCTTCCATTCCCCTCATAACTGCAATCTGGGACATCCAGATGTTAGAGCACATTTCCAGCTATCCCACAATAGTCAAGGGCACAGATAGATGCAATATTTCCCACTGAAATCTTAGGGACTTCAGTCCCAATGAAGTCGTAGGGACTGTTTATGAGAGTGGCACAAACAAATCTGTCTTGACTGATCAAATCAATAATGAAGATAGAGAATTTCCCAAATTCTCATAGAATTTGACGTTATAAGATCAAGTCATTCAGTATTTTAGATTTTGTTCTTTATTAATTAGACAAACAGAACTAAGCACAGAGGATACCTGCCAATCACTGTGGTATGCATTACAGTGAAAGGTAATGCTATCCAAGTCTAGTTGGAGGGACATGTTCTAAGTCATGTCAGTAGTGATGAGGACCCTCTTAAAGCCACTCACAGTCCTCTGCTCCCTTCCTCCATGTATTGAGTGGAAGGCTGTGTGTAATCACCAAGCCAAGCCAAGCCTGAGCCTCATTCCCATAGGATCAGTTACACTCACTTTGGGCTGCAACAACACTATAGGAATTGATTCTGAGCTACCAAAAATCTCTGGACTGTGTTGAGGTTAAAGGTGAACCACAAGCTAGGAACAGGGTCAGATAATGCAGGGCTCTCAATAGTTGTCAAATGAAAGCATGGCAACCCCACTACATGCTGTATATTTTTATTAATAATGACATTTATAAGGAATTTCCACATACTCTGTGATGTTGCTGTAATAGGAGTTGAGACTAGCTTGAACCAGTCTATAGACTAGAACATGCTATGGACTTGTGTGGTTGAGAAAGAAGAGACTCTCAAGGAAAGAATCAAAGGATTCAGGAAGGGAAACAGAGCCTCAGAGGATTCCTGAGAAGGACTGAACATGAGGGAGAGGGTAGAATTGAACCTCAAATCAAAGCATTGCCATTTCTTCTGGAAACTTACAGATGTCTTCTGCCACATCTACTTGAAAAGCCATTTTGTATAACATGTCCTTTCTTCCTTTCTTACTTCTACTTCCCCAAAAAGTTTTTCTTGTGCAACCTAACACCTTAAGGAGATTCATCAATACTTCATTTCTAAGCCTCAAATAATCTTGATTATACTAGGATCATTTCACCAAAACACCTCTCAAAATTAGGCCGATTAACTTCCATCTTATTACTTTCCTGATAACTGATTGGATTGGGGGGGGGTGGAGGTTCAATTCACATGTTTCTTAGGAGTTTGTACCTAGGGTCTGGAAAATTGAACCCATCTCTCTCTAGTGGCAAAGATTGTAATTGCCCGAGTTAGAAGTTGTTGACAGAGCTGTGTTGCCCCTCTGGAAGGTTGACAGAGAGGAAGAGAAGAATAAAATAGATGAATAAAATAAAATAAAATAAAATAGAGCCTGAAGACGAAGAAAGACACCTGCTAAATAGAGCTCTTCATGAAGTGCCAGTCACAGATATTCTGTTACAGCAACAGGGAACCAAGAATCTGCCTTTAGTTAATTCCTTTTCAATTAGTGGGAGGATATAAGGGCAGCCAAATGAATCTTGAGAATTTATCAACCGAGTCAGTAGGCACTTTAGCTCTGTACCATAAAACATGTGGATCTGAAGCTTAAGTAACCCTGCCTTCGAAGGCAAAGAAGCACAAGTAGCTCAGTGCACTTTCTGCCTCACCCTTCCAAGCATTGGCTTTAAGCATTGATTGATGTAGGGGATTCATCTTTAAAGGGACCAACAGACATTATCCCAAAATGTATATTTTTTTCTAGAATGTCTTCCTACTTCTAACTCATTTTAAATTTCATGAGGATGTAAAAACAGAAGGAAAAAAAAAGAATAGATATCTTCTCTGTTGGTGTTGCCCTCACTGGTATTTCATAGTGATGTGTAATCTCACTACCTTATAAGTGGTTTCTTTTAAATTAATTTGGACACATAGAATTACATAGTTATGGGCTAGCATGTTTTGGTATCTGTGCACAGCACGTAATGATAAAGACAGGATAAGGCAAAATGTCTCAGCAAACAATGATCCTTGGTAACCAAAATCATGCAAGATTCTTGCTTTCTAGCTTTTTTGAAATATGTTATTTGTTACCTATTGTCACACTACTATACAAAAAAGACTAGAATATATTTTTTCTTAGCCAACAAACTTAGTACCTATTGTCCAACCCTTCCCACTTCTCTTTCTCCCTGTTTCCTCAGACTCTGGTTACCGTCATTCTAACCTCAACTCCTATGAAAGCTACTTTTCACATGAGTGAGACCATGCGATCTTTATGTGCCTGGCTCATTTCACTTGACATAATGACCTGTGAGTCCCAAGGATTTTATTCTTTTCATATTCTACTGTGCAAGTACAGTTTTTTTAAACATATATTCACACAATAAAGTGTTCAAGATCCAAAAATCCTCAGTATTTCATCTTACTTCTCTTGACCAGTCTCCTGATTTTTCTTCCAAGACGTCCCATAATGATATGTAACATACATAATGATACAGCAGATGAGAGCTGGTCAGGAAACAGAAGCATCTCTACATGGCTCTAGTGTTAACTGTTTTAATAAAGGCAGCACAGGCTCACACACTGTGGAAGATCTAGGGGACTGAAGGCAGAGGAAATGACACTGGAATTTCAGGCAGGACATGGAAGTGGGTGGCTTGTGTGACTCATAGAAACGGCTGCAGCTCTCAGGAGTCTCTCAATAGCTTGTTCCATGTATCTTGTGATGCAGTGCAAGGCAGGTGGTTCTCCAGATCTTTCTAGGAGCCGCCATATCACATTTGTTGGTATCTGACTCCAATTGCTTGTAGGAGGAAATGCAAGCTCCTTTCATCTGTCTTCTTTCTTAGAGGACTCAGTACCACGCTGGGATGAGGGTGCTGGGAAATGTGGCTTCCTCCTCCTCTGTTGGATGAACAGACTTTAGAAGAAAGTGGTGGTGACAAGATGTTAGTTTCAGACAATCCTCGGGAGGAAATGGATGGAGTGGTGCTTTCTCTTGT
The DNA here is from genome assembly GCF_907164565.1 of Psammomys obesus. Taxonomy (NCBI): domain Eukaryota; kingdom Metazoa; phylum Chordata; class Mammalia; order Rodentia; family Muridae; genus Psammomys; species Psammomys obesus. Next base: position 18,826,780 of record NW_026594428.1, read on the forward strand.
GCTTTGAAAGGCCTTTTCTGCTTTAAGAAGAGAACTTGCCCATATATTCTAAGAAGGCTCATCTGAGTGTAGAATACCTGGGATTACCTGGGAAGGGGAAGGGGTTGAGGGTAGGAAAAGGGAAGTTTGGAGAACACAGTAAGAAGAAAAAGTATTCTATAATGCAGTTCATAATGACCCATTACGTATTTAAAGATAACTAAAAGCAGAGCTCCAAAATGATAAGGAAACTAGTGAATTTGATCATATACATTGCATACATGTATTCAATATCACACTGTACTTTGTAAATATGTAGTTATTAATATAAAAGCATTTAGAAGTATCTAAGGGGTGCAAAGGCTAATTGTCCTTATTTTATATTTACATTGAAACATGTATCAAATTGTTGCCTTGTACCCAATGAATATATACAACTAAAATATTAATTTAGTTAAACAACATTTATGTCTTGAACCTGCTGATAATATATTCTGGAGTGATGAGCACAGTGGGAACTCATGCATTTCATTACTTCTAATTTCTAGAACTTTCTAGAACACTCCAGACTTGTTGGCACTAGCTTTAAAACTATTCTATTTTGGTTTTTTAATGTCTCTTCTTTCCTTCTCCATTCCAATCCCTTTCAACACCCTAACACCAGGTAGGAGAGAAAGATGAGTGGGGAGAAGGGGCATAGTTTTCCTTAGCTACTTTCTGCTGTTTAGGGTTATTGGGTTCCTTGGGGCAAGTCTAATCTTTGTTTCAGTATATCTCTGACTTATTCTAGTCAAACTACATCAACAGCAACCAGGAGCAGCAAGGGGGAGGAGCAGCAGCCTTTTTCTTCCTTGGAGCACCTCAACACTCTTTGGTCTCTGGCATTTAATCCCTCTCCAGAGTCCTCAGAATTAAACTATTTGTAGCTGGTAAAGAGCCCCTCTCAGAGCCCAAAGGAGTTTGTTCTGTTTTCTACTGTGGACAATTTGAATCAGTCCCATATCCTACACCTGGGATCAAAACAAACACATGTTTACATATTTTAAACAAAACTTCTACAACACAGACTCAGTTTCAATGTCTGTGCTACCAGGTCAGACTGGGCAAGCAGAGGACCAGAGAGTCTTTTTGGCCCAGGGAAATGCTGGGCAGTGAAAATGGGCAGGGAGTGAGAAGAGCTTATCTGAGGAGAGGCTGGGTGATGTGGAGAAGGGAAGGGGGGTGTAGGAAAGAATATACAGTAGGGCACAGGTCTACTGAGGAAGAGCTTTCCTATCTGGCCAAGGCATGAGGAATAGGTGTTTGGGCAGTTAAAGAAGGCCTATGTGCGTGAGTTAGCTGTCTGTAGCTGTGACTGGAGTACCCCAGAGGGCAGCTTAAAGGGAGAAATTACTTATTTTTGCTAATGGTTTCAGGGAGTTCTGTGTATCGTCTTTTGTTTCTTTGCTTCTGGGCCTGTGGTAAGGCAAGAACATCATGGTAACAAGAACTTGTAACCACATGGTATACAGAAAAGGGCAGGGCCGGGGGAGGAAGAGAGAGGGAGAAAGCACCACCCCACATGCTCTCAGTGACCTACTTTCTCCAAGAACAACCTATCTTCCCAAATAGTGCCACCAACACAAAGTTCCTATGCCCTTTTGGGAGTCAGTTCATATCTAAATGCTAATACTGTATTTGAGAAGATGGGTTTGCCAAGGTTGGCCGGGCAGATGGTAGAGTCAGGGTTCTACCAGAAAGTAATCATCAAATACCCCCTTTAGGTGTCCCCTTCAGAGTGAGGAAGGTTTCTCCAATTCAGTCTGCACTCTATGCTCCTCTTTGGACCTCAGAGCTAAGTGGGCAGCTGAGGTGGGTAGGACTTATGGGACAGATAAGGGGTAGGTCCAAACTAGGGCCATTGGCAGCATCCCTGAGTCAGAATGGTGGCTCCCAGGATTGGCAGAGCAGGCACCCCACTTCTACTCCTACACTGGCTTCTGGGAATGCCACATAAGGCTCTGTGCCCTTTTAGAATATGTGGCTCAGTGAGAGGTTCTAGCATTTGCTGAGGAGTCTGTGATGTGTTTGCTGGTGGGAGATTTCTGAGTATCATCTTAATTACGTTGTAATTGCTATTATTCCCATTTAGTGAATGAGGAGAACTGAGGCTTAAAACTGTGGCGACCACATTGATTGAATGAGACAGAGCTGGGCTGGGAAGTCAGCTTGACTGCATCTCTCAGCCACAAACAGGAGTCTGAATAGTTTTCCTCTCCTGTGTAATTGGATAAAGGACTAAGTTTCCATGTTCATCTGTGAACTGTTGGGTTACAGCAAAAAATGTGCCTAGAACTTGTGATTTCCCAACAGTGATTCTGAGTTGTTGATATCTCCAGTCTAAGCAGTTGACTTCATAGACACAAGGATTTTTGGAAGGTTTTCCCGGCAAACCCGTGCTGCCTCCCAAACAGCTGTCTTCACTGTTCACAGACCCTCAGCGATTCCTGTCCGAGGTTAATGCTTTGGTTTGAGATTGGACTGAGAACTCTATATATGTCTGCTGTCTGTGTCATGTTGCCCTGCACATTCTCAGCAGGACACCTGAAGGGGAGATTTGATGACTGTCTTCTGGAATATTCAAGGAGAAAAGGGACTTCATTCCGTCATGCCGACCCCTCACATTCACTGTTATGTTAACACTCATGTGTATACACACAAACAGATACACGAAAGGGGAATTCCTCAGAATACACACACACACACACACACACACACACACACACACACACACACACA
>NW_026594428.1:18829546-18859156 GCF_907164565.1 Psammomys obesus
ACACACACACACACACACACACACACACACACACACACACACACACATTCTCAGACCACACACGTATAAATGTCTATATTATACACACATGCATGTGTGCACATACAAATGAAGATGCCTTACACACGCAATAGAAACACATAGACGACACACACACACACTTATAGCACTCACACATTCATACATATGTACAAACGCACGCCCACCCTGACATGACAAAATTGTATAATACACTTACACACAAACACATGTTAAGTAAACGGAAGTATCCCAGAAGTTTCCACCACACCAGCACACACATACTTCACTACATCCTGCTTCCTTCTTGCAGGAAGTCAGGCTGGCTATGCAGGCATGCCACCTGCCTCAGTGAGCACCCCGGGCCTGATTGAATGCTTGCCTACTGTTTTCTCTAATTCTATGTCTTTGAACAAGGGGACCAAGCATTTCATTTTGCTCTGGGTCCTGAAAATTATGTAACCGGACCTGCCCTAAACGATGGAGAGATCTTGTGGAAACTTGGAATGTTACTGACTGTGTCTCTTCATCTTAAGCTCAGGTGATGAGATATCTAAAGTCCTGGTCCAAGGAGCCAGTTTGGGTAAGTTTTCCATAGGTTGTAGGGCCCCCATCTTTTTGCAAACCCTTCTCTAACCTTTGTGCACTCCCAGATCATAGCAATCCACAGATCGTAATTAAAGCAACAGAACCATTACTGAGAGAAATGGGAGAAACAAGCGTGTGGCAGGACATTTGTTCCAAATTAGCACTTGTTTATTTTCTGACAGTCTGTAAGCCTGTGCCATTGGGGTGCTTGGTGTCTTGTCATACTGAGAGCCTTTCCTTTAATGTAGGAGGGGTCCTTAGATGACCTCTGCTCTCACGTTCTCCTGATAGCTTCTCACTCGGTCTTCTTTCTTTTATATACTTCTGCAGTGCAGTATCATATTACTCCATGATGGATTTTTTTTTATTAATTACAGTTTATTCACTTTGTATGCCCCCATAAGCCCCTCCCTCCTCCCCTCGCAGTTCCATCCTCCCTCCCCCTTCTTCGTGCATGCCCCTCTCCAAGTCTACTGATAGGGGAGGCCCTCCTCTCCTTTTTTCTGATCTTAATCTATCCAATCACGTCAGGAATGGCTGCATTGTCATCTTCTGTGGCCTGGTAAGACTTCTCTCCCCTCAGGGGGAGGTGATCAAAGAACAGGCCTATCAGATTATGTCAGAGGCAGTCCCTCTTTTCATTACTATGGAACCCACTTGGACACTAAACCGCCATGGGCTATATCTGTGCAGGGGTTCTAGGTTATCTCCGTGCATGGTACTTGGTTGGAGTATGAGTCTCTGGGAAGACCCCCTGTGTTCAAATTTTCTGGTTCTGTTGCTCTCCTTGTGGGGTTCCTGTCCTCCCCAGATCTTACTATTTCCCACTTCTCACATAAGATTCCATGCACATTGCCCAACAGTTGGCCATAAGTCTCAGTGTCTGCTTTGATAGTCTGCAGGGCAGAGCCTTTCAGAGGCCCTCTGTGGCAGTTTCCTAGGTTGTTTCCTGTTTATTTCTTCTTCTTATGTGTATTCTCTTCGCCTTTCAGGATGGGGATTGAACGTTTTAGTCAGGGGCCTCTCTCTTAATTAGTTTCTTTAGATGTACAGATTTCAGTAGGTTTATCCTATGTTATAGGTCTATATGAGTGAGTTTATACCGTGTGTGTCTTTCTGCTTCTGGGACAGCTCATTCAGGATGATCCTTTCCAGGTCCCCCCATTTACCTGCAAATTTCATGATTTCCTTATTTTTTATTGCAGAGTAGTACTCCATTGTGTAGATGTACCACAATTTCTGCATCCATTCTTCAGTTGAGGGGGCGTCTGGGCTGTTTCCAGCTTCTGGCTATTACAAATCATGATGGATTTAAAAAAAATAAATATTTTATGTGGGTGAGTGATTGCCTGAATGTATGTGTGTGCACTATATGTGTGCCTGGTGCCTTCAGAGGCCAGAAAAAGGTGAAGGATCTCCCTGGAACTAGAGTTAGAAATAGTTTGGGCTGGAGAGATGGCTCAACTGTTAAAGGCTAGGCTCAGAACCATAAATATAAGAAATAGTTGCAATGTCACTTGAGTTTTTGATTTTAGCCATTCTGATTAGTGTAAGGTGAAATTTCAGCGTCATTTTAAATTTGCATTCCCTGGTGACTAAGGATGTTGAATATTTTCTTAAGTGTTTCTCTGCCATTCGATGTTCCTCTTTCGAGAATTCTCTGTTTAGCTCTCTTCCCCATTTTTTAAGTGGATTACTTGGTTTGCTGCTTTTCAGCTTCTTTAGTTCTTTATATATTCTGGATATTAGCCCTCTGTCAGATATAGGGTTGGTGAAGATCCTTTCCCAATCTGTAGGCTGTGGTTTTGTTCTGAGGACTGTGTCCTTTGCTTTACAGAAGATTTTCAGTTTCATGCAGTCCCATTTATTGGTTGTTGCTCTTAGAGCCTGTGCTGTTGGTGTTCAGTTCAGGAAGTTGTCTCCTGCCAGTGAGTTTAAGTGGGCTCCTCCCCACTTTTTCTTCTAACAGATTTAATGTGTCTGGTTTTATGTTGAGGTCTTTGATCCCCTTGGACTTTAGTTTTGTGCAGGGTGATAAATATGGATCTATTTGCGTTTTTCTACATGTTAGACATCCAGTTAGACCAGTACCATTTCTTAAAGATGCTGTCTTTGTTCCCTTGTATGATTTTGGCTTCTTTGTCAAGAATCAAGTATCTGTAGGTGTGTGGGTTTATTTCTGGATCTTCTATTCGATTCCACTGATCCACCATTCTGTTTCTATGCCATTGCATGATGTTTTTACTACTATTGCTCTGGATGTGGAGAAAGGGGAACCCTTCTCCTTTGCTCGTGGGAATGTAAACTTATACAACCACTTTGGAAATCAATCTGGCACTTTCTCAAGATCCAGCTATACCACTCCTAGGCATATATCCAAAATATGCTCAAGTACACAAGGACATTTGCTCAACCATGTTCATAGCAGCTTTATTTGTAATAGCCAGAACCTGGAAACAATGCAGATGCCTCCTCACCTGAGGAATAGATACAGAAATTGTGGTACATTTATACAATGTAATACACTCAGAAATTAAAAACAAGGAAATCATGAAATTTGCAGGCAAATGGTAGGATCTAGAAAAGATCATCCTGAGTGAGGTATCCCAGAAGCAGAAAGACACACATGGTATATACTCACTTATAAGTGGATATTAGACATATAATATAGGATAAACATACTAAAATCTGTACACCTAAAGAAGCTGAGCAAGAAAGAGGACCCTAGGTAAGATGCTCAATCCTCTCTCAGAATGGCAAATGGGACAGACATCAGAAGAGGGAGAAAACAGGTAACAGGACAGGAGCCTACCACAGAGGGACTCTGAAAGACTCTACCCTTGCAGGGTATCAAAGTAGATTCTGAGACTCATAGCCAAACTTTGGGCAGAGTGCAGGGAATCTTATGAAAGAAGGGGAAGATAGAAATACCTGGTGGGGACAGGAGCTTCACAAAGGGAACAACAGAACCAAGAAATTTGGGCCCAGGGATCTTTTCTGAGACTGATGCTTCAACCAAAGACCATGCATGAAGATAACCTAGAACCCTGCACAGATGTAGCCCATGGCAGCTCAGTTTCCAAGTGGATTACCTAGTAATGGGAACAGGGAAATGTTTCTGACATGAACTCAGTGTCTGGATCTTTGATTACCTCCCCCTTATGGGACAGCAGCCTTACCAGGCCACAGAGGAAGACAATGCAGCCAGTCCTGATGAGACCTGATAGGCTAGGGTTGGATGGAAGGGGAGGAGGACCTCCCCTATTTGTGGAATTGGAGAGGGACATGAGAGGAGATGAGGGAGAGAGGGTGGGAGGGAATGAGGGAAGGGGCTACAGCTGGGTTACTTTGTAAATAAACTGTAATTAGTATAAAAAATAAAAATTAAAATTAAAAAAATTAAAAAAAGGAAATAGTTGTGAACTGCCATGTGGGTGCTGGGAACTTGGGTCCTTGCAAAAGCAGTCAGCGCGCTTAACCAGTAAGCCATCTCTCCAGCTCCTTGACTTTTAATTGTGATTTGTTGTGTGGCCAGTTCCCCAAAACTGAAATATCCCCTTATTCAGGGAGGAGTGAGACCCATAAGACACAGAAAGCTCAGAAGGTGACAAGACCCGCAAGGCCCCTTCTAATGATTGGATAGCCAACGAACTGTTGCTGTTATAGGAGAAAGTGTTATGCCATTAGGGAGAAGAAGGTCTTCTCTGGAGGTGTCTACTAATTGGTGGTGGGGAAAGCTCTGGGGTGAAGCTTTCACAGATCATCACCTAGGCTGGGGTACTGGGTGGGCTTCTCGGTGATGGAGTGGCCTGAGACTTACTCATGTTCCTATGAGCAGCTCCTTAGCCACCCTCCTGCAAATAATCCGAATGAACTCATTTGTTCACCCAGCTAGACTTGGGTGGAACTTTTCCTTCCATCTGTCATCAAAGACTGTTTGGTGTAGACAGACATTGGTTTGTGTCTCCTTAGGAAAATAAAATGTACCATTTCCACTACTTCTAAGTGTACATTGTGTATCATTAGTTACATTGTATTGCTGTGAGGCACCACCAACCCCCATCTCCAGGACCAGTTTCCTTTTCATAAAGTGGAAACTCTGTGCCATTAAGAGATAATGTCCACCCATCTTGCCCACAGCTCCTGGAAGCCACCATCTTCTGTACCTAGGAATGCAATTACTTAAGCCCTTTATATGCCTGAACTCATACTGTGTTTCTCTATTCTTCCCTCCTGCCCTTTTCAGTCATTTACTTATTTTAGAAGGAACGCCATCCATTCTGTTGTAGGCAAGCTCTCCTCCAGTTTTGCTCCAGTCCAAAGTTCTTTCTTTGTCTTCTTCCCTGGAGAGAGTGTTTCCTTCCCACAGGTGTTAATACTCTCACGGTCTACAGAAAGGCCCATAAATAATACATGGTGCTGCTGAAATACTCATCACATTAAAAAAATTCAAACGAGTGCTATCATATGGCATCACCCACCCTTTCTCCCTCATCTCCTCCCATGCCCTTCTCCAAGTCCATAGATAAGGGAGGTCCTCCTCCCTTTCCATCTGACCCTAGCTTATCAGGTCTCATCAGGACTGGCTGCAATGTCCTCCTCTATGGCCTCCAAGGCTGCTCTTCCCTCGGGGGGTGGTGGTCAAAGAGCAGACCAATCAGTTCATGTCAGAGACAGTCTCTGTTCCCCCTACTAGGGTACCCACTTTGGGTACTGAGCTGCCATGGGCTACATCTGAGCAGGGGTTCTAGGTTATATCCATGAATGGACCTTGGTCCTTGGTTGGAATATCAGTCTCAGAAAGGCCCCTGTGCCAGTTATTCTTTTCTTAATTAAATCATTTGAAGTGGAAAGACCCAGTTCTAATCTGGATCCTTAAGGTGGGAAGGTGTTTTTTTCATCCAGATCTTCTGGGATGGAAAAATTCACCTTTAATCTGTACCACATCTTCTGCTGGCAGCCAATTGAAAGGACATGCCGTCTTGCTCTCTCTAACAAGCCCATTCCTTCATTGGCATTAGAGCCTATTTCTTTGCAATTCTGGTGTATACAGAAGACCAGCTGAGACATCCAGGCTTATGGACGGAATGGCTACGGATTCTTGGACCTTTCATTGGCAGACAGCTATTGTTGGACTAGCTGTAAGCTATTCTAACAAATCCCCATTCTCTCTATATTTAGGTTCATTCTATAAGTTTTATTCCTCTAGAGAACCCTGAGTGATAAATTATATGACCATACAATTCTCATTTGTACACCTTCCCCTTATCACAGTTCTATAAGTCTCTTAAATATTTATAAGGTCAGGAAAGGTGTCTCTCTCAGTTCACAGTGGGGTTTCATCTCAGTTATCTCCTGTGAGTTCAAAATATTGTTACATCAATGTGTTTGCTCTCCCTAACCTACTGATTACTACACATTACTGATTACTACACCATGTGATTACTGTGTCACATGGAGACTAGAGAATGTGGTGGGTTCTTATGATGGTGTGCAGCTAGCTGGTAGCTAATGAGCCCACCAGGAGAGACTGTCACTGTGCATATTGCTAGACCAGGAAAAGATCCAAACTTAAAATCTGCAACAACATTTCTACTCTTTGTGCACCCTCTCTCACCTTCCCTGACTAAGTAGGCCAAGCAGGCCTGAAACTTGAAAGTCTTCTGCCTCAGACTCCCTAGCGGTGGGACTGCAGCTATGTCCTACCAGGCTGTATCTGCACATTTCTTTGCTTCTTTTACCTCTCAGCTTCAGCTTCTCCTGGTCAGGATTACAGGTCAGCACCACTGGACTCACGCACCATCTCTTTCTGGTATGTGCATATAGGTTTTGCAACATCCTAAAATTGAAAAATCATTAAGTCGAAATGTTGCAGATCAGATTGTCCACTCTGAGTTTCTGGGGTTAAAGGATATTTCAGATGGATTTTTGTGGACCAGATATGGATCATACAATTAGGAGAGCCATGCCATGCGGGGTGCTTGAGATTCCTGCCAAGAGGTCGAGTGGGGGAAACTGTCCCAAGAAGAGAGATGAACACCCCACTGCATTCCTGGAGACAAGCAAGGAATGAGAGACCAGCTGGAGTAGCCTTTCTCATCCACCCAGTGGACCACAGGGAAGAGATTCTGTGGCTGGAGCAGGCTCCCTTCAGACTTCTGAAAGTGCCGAGAGTCAGTCCCTGGAACACCTGTGACCGAACAAAGAGCACTGAGGCTGCCCACCCAGTCAGCAAGGGTTTTCTCCCTCCCCTGGCCTTTCCTTCCTGCACAAAACTATTGAGAGAAGGGGCAGGACACATCTTCTGGACCTCGAGCATTTCTGCTAGTAGCTGCCTGATTAGGGCAGAAATAAAAACTCAACTTGAGTTCACAGCTTACAGTTTGGTGCTTACAAAATGCTTAAAATGTGAAATTATTTTGGAATTTAGGTATTTAATTTTTTTAATTTTTTTTAATTGACAGTGACCAGAAAATTCATCATGCCAAGTCTTGGCTCATTCGGGCTTGCTATTACCCTTTCAGCATCTGAGCTTCATGGTAAGCCATTTCATGGTGAAACCCCTTCAGGGACTGCATGGCAACTTGATCTAAAACAGAATTGCTGTAATTTGCAAGACCAAACAGTCCCTTGCATTGTCTGATTGTCTATAAAAACTTTGGCAGACTCAATATTCCCAAAGGGCACAAACATTTGCAGTGGTCTGGAGCTCCAAAGTCCCAGGACGGGTGATAGATGAGCAGGCCAGCTCCCTCTGGACCTTTCTGTGGGCTTCTAGAAGCATCAGTGCTCTGCAGAGTCAACAAACTGTAGAGCACAGAGTGCTGTGGAGGCATGTTTCTGGACACCACAGAAGGCCTGGGAAGTGGCCTCCCGCCATGATGCTCCTGCTGTTGCCAGAAAAGCTACCACAGCCCAGGCAAACAGTAAAGCAGTCATCCCTTCTGAAGAGACAGTGCTGAAGCCAGCTGATGTCTTAGGACTCGGAGCGGCTGGAGCTAGGTGAAGATGCTGAGCTGCTGAGCCTGTGGAGGGGACTGCTGCATGTAGTGAGAGTGCTGGGACCACTGTGGGCTGAGTCAGCTGCAGAAGCCAGTTTGGCTGAGTTCAGTAACTGTATTGCCTTTAACCCTTTCAGTAGGGGAGGTGACTCAGGGTTATGAGGTTCTTAGGGGAGGCACTCTGCTGGAGTGCTCAGTGATGGTGTCCAAGGATATTCTGACCAGGAGTGTTTCCCACAGTGCCATGTTGATTTGCCTCATCTGCTGCTGGAGCTGCTGGGCCATTCCCATCTGTTCTTTTTCCCTCTGTGAACCACCACAATTAACTACCAGGGATGTAAGCCATGCAGCATGGTTTAGTGCTTTGCCGTGATATCTGTCTATACAACGGCTCTTGGTGTAAAAGTCATAAATGCACATCCTTGGCTCATCATCATCAGGTTCTTGTGATGGCCAGCACTCTTCAGACTGTCTAAGTAAAGCAAGCATGACTTGGCTGTCATTTTCAGTGCATTCTTGGAAATTATACCACTAACTAGCTTTCTGCCTTTTACTCATTCTGTTCACTGTCAGCAGGCTTCGTTTGTGCAGAATGATGCATCCTGGAGGACCTCCCTTGGTATGGAGAGATTCTGTTTGGGTATAAAATGTGAATCAACTTTTGCTCTAGGGCTGCTGTTCCAGTTTTGTTTCTGTGGTTCTGATAAAAACATCCCAACAAAAAGCAACAGAGGGAAGAAAGGGCTTATTTGCCTTACACTTCCAGGTTACAGTCTGTCACTGAGGGGAGTCAAGGCAAGAACCCAAACAGCTGGTTAAATCACATCCACAGTCAAGAGCAAAGAAAATAAATGCATCATCGCTTACTTGTGCTTGCTAGGTTGCAGGGCCCAGCCCACAAAATGATGACTCCCAGCTCAGGTTGGCTCTTCCCATCTCAACCAGCAATAAGGACAGTCACCTGCAGGTACACACCAGCCAACCTTATTCGGAATTTCCTTAATTGGGATTCTGCTCTGAGCTGATTCTAGGTTGTGGCAAGTTGACAGGAGGTTTTCCTTAAGGGTCTGATCTCATAGATAGTACCACATAGTTCAAAAATCATTCCTACACCAGGTCTTTGTGTGTGTGTGTGTGTGTGTGTGTGTCTGTCTGTCTGTCTGTCTGTGTGTCTGCATGTGTCTGTGTAGCTGGGTACCCCACACATGCTCAGCACATACTCTACTACTGATCAATACCCCTCAGACCTATTTCTTGTTTTTCTAAATTTAACCCACTCAGCTTTCCCTCTTGGGGCTCTCTGATCAGAGGCCGTGCCATGGCTGAAGCAATGCCAGTACCATTTCATGCCCTACACCCTCCTCTCTCCTCCCCTGCTCTTGCTAGATGTGTTACAGTTTCCACGTTATGACTTTCCACTCCTTCAGACTGCCCTTTATTGCTGTGAGTTCCACACTGAAATTTGAAAAGTAGGACACTAAAATATCCATTTTGAGTGATCTGTTAACTACTGGGCTATAATTGTATCCAAGATTGATATTTAGCTAAAACTTTTAACTATTTTATTCAACTTGAGAGGTGTTTTTGTATGTGATTATTTCTGCTTATGACTTTGCCCAGAGCTTTTATTTTACAGTTATATATGTTTTTTGTACAGCGTTAGATGTTTTTACATCTATTTTCAGGAATCTAGATAAAAATGTTAACAAAGACATAAAAGTCGTGCATTAAACCAGGACCACAGACTGCATCATCTTGCTTTTATTTTCCCCTGAGATTTATCACTGTGGAGAAGATTCCACACAAGAATGATGTCTACCACAGTCCCCAAACACCTAACATTATGAAAGTAAAGCCTCTTTTATATGCTTGCTGGGAGCGAAGGGGAAAATATGTTCATATGAATTGCCTGTGACAGGAAAAGGAACGCCAGGCATATGATGAACCATCTTGCTGTGAGCTTGGTGTTTTAATGCAACTGTGTCTTCACTTTGGTTCTTACTTGTGATTTCCAGTCATGTGCTTTCCATGAGGGAGGCAGCTGAAGGAGGACATAGAGCTGCATTGCTGCTCCTTCAGTGGAAGGACAGAGTTTCTTCCCTGGATCTCAAAGGGCGCCAGAGGCCCATAGCTTGTTTACAGAGGTGTGTCCTATGATGGATTACGTAGCCTATTAGTTGCAGGTATTCATTTCTCAGGTTCTGGATGCTGAGCCCTCTACCAAAGCAAGGAAGCAGCAGGGTTGCTGTGTGGTGAGGTGGCCTTGTGCTGTCTCCCAAATTGAAAACAGAATTTAAAAATTTTATTATTATTATTTTAGGTGAGGGAACAGATTTTGGAGGATTTTCAATTTCTTAAGCCACGCCAAAAGAGTCTCATTTTCTACAGGGACTTCCCAAGATGATCCCAGGACCATCACATGCATACCTTACATCTGGAATTTTTTGTGTATGTGTACACCTAATGTGCAGCTGGGGTCAGAGGGAAATCTCTGTTTGTCCTTGCAGGCCACCTTGTCTGAGATAGGGTCTCTGTTGTGGCTTCTTCCTGGATGTGAAAGCAGTGAGATTACAGACATGTTCTCCACATCTTGAGGTCCTTACACTTGAAGCAACTCCTTTACCCACTGAGCCATCTCCCCAAGCCACTCTCTGTAGCTTCAATGAGGGAAGGACCCCACTTTCTGTATCCTGGGAACTGCCCTTAGTCCAGGCATCAACATTTGCTCATTGGAACTGCAAGCACCATCGCCTGCCATCAACCAGAAGTCACACCACAATAGGACAAGCACTCCGTGATAGCTTACCCTGGAACATTGGCCTTTTAGGAGCTGGGAAAGCTTAATCTGCATCCCTTGACAATCTAAGCCGTGGAGGCATGGGGACAGGGACGGTTTTACTCAACATGGAGGTAGAAAAACAAAAACTCTGTGGAAAATACCAGAAGCCAGACTCGTTGCTAAAAATGACCTATCCACTCATGTAGTGAGTTGGAGAGAATCTGGAAGGAGTTGGGGAAGGGGAAATGCATTGTATGAAACAATTTATAAAAAAATAAATTAATAACTAACAAGCAAAACCCCTGTCCACTTATGGATGCTTAGCAATAGCCGCTTTAATGTGTTATAAACTGTGTTACTTCTGGAACATTTGAGACACAATGATAATTTGATTAAGTGATTGATTAGTTAAATAAATAAAGTTAATAAACTTTATTATTAATATTATTATATTATGAATAATATTAATTAATATTATCAATATTAATATAAAGTTAAAACTTTATTATTTTTGGTGAGGGAGCAGACTTTGGGGGCTTTTCAATTTCTGTTTTACTTGCTTTTTACTCAATTTAAAAATTAATAATTGTCAAAATATTCATAATGAGGAAGTATTGTTTTCTACTACACTTTAGAGAAAACCCCAAATATGAAGAGCAGGTTTTAATCCCTAGTGTATATCCAGGAGTGCTGATATCAAATCCTCTTGGGAAAGGACTTGCCAAACACACCCTTATCCCCTGGACAAGCACTGCTGGCATTCTGCCTCTGCTTCAGTCACTGTGGGCACTGTGAGGAGTTTGTCCTTGCTGTGACCAAAGCTTAGGAAGGAACTCTGCAGAAGCCCCTAACCAGGCAGGACCCTAGGATCCCTTCAGTTGTGAAGATTACTCAAGATTCCCTGTTGTCGTTGAAGCCATTTCCTGCACATTTTTGTTGAGTTGCCTCAGTGAGATGGTTTTGGAAAAGAGGAGACTTGGAGGAAACCAGGAAGATGAATGCCCTCTGCTGTGGTAGGGATTCAAAGCAAAATACGAGAAGCAAAACTTGTCTTCCTTGGGATTAGGCAGATCACAGCTGCAACTGGCCTCTGACTCCTGTGAGACAGGTGGTGCTGGCTGGGACTTCCTGAAATGCAGGGACATTCTGACAGGTTGGAAGGAGCTATGCCCAGGGATCTCAAGACTTTTGAAAATAGGTTTTGATGTGGTGTCTCAAACCAGCAAAAAAGTGACTAGAGACTCCCTTGTCCTCATTCTTGCTGACCAACAATGGCTGGAAAAGGCGAATTTCTTAATCTTCCTGTCTCATACAAAAAATGATATTAATAATTCTTGTTGTAATCATTCAATGTTCTAGTATATATGTGCACACAGCATTTAATAACTAATATCTATTACATCTTTTTGCATGGAAGGAGGTCTTACAGGCTTACTGTGGGCCAGCCCTGAAGGGAAAACACTGGGACAGCTTGTAGTCTTTCCTAGTGGCAGGACACACAGCCTCTGTTCTCATGGCCTTTGTCCTCATGGCACAAATGAATGATCCTGAAGATCTGAGCCCTTGTTCCCTGAATGACGTCCATTTCAATGCTCGAGGTGTTGGCTCTGACACTGGGGACATGTTCATGAGAAACTGGGATGGCAGTTGGGGATATCTGGATTTTCTTTGTGCCCCTATCTCAGGCATAGTTTTGACCCTGCTCACTGGCTGTTTATGAGCAACCACAGAGAAAACAACTTTAAGTAAGACCCTGCCTTTATTATTACCAAACATGAAACTTAGATAGACAGAGTCTGGTGGGTTGGTGAGTCATCTCCTGAGATGGAAGGGCTCTTGGTCATTACTAGAGGTGCATGCAGCTGCTCTCAGAGAAGGAAGTTGGCATTATCTGACCTATAGGTTGTAGGGATAAAGACTTGGCATTTGGGTCCCTTCTTACAAGGGTGGTATTATTTCCATAGAAAAGGACATCGAGGCTCAGAAAGTTCAGGCCTCTTCATTAAGATTGTCTATCAGTCGACTCAGCCAACTTATAAAACCAGCCTGGCTGTTTATCAACAAATGAATGGATAAAGAACACATGATATGTACACACAGTGTAGAATCATGCCATAAAGAGGAATGGTTACACCATTTGCAGGAAAATGAGTAAGTTGGAAAACACAATGTTAAGCAAAATAAGCCAGACTCAGGAAGATAATTTCATGTTTTCTCTCATATATGGATGCTAGATTACATATAGATGAATGACATGAAAGTAGAGGGGAGGCTATCTGGAAAAAGAAAGGAATTAATGGGAAGGGAAACAAGAGACAGTAATTAGGGTGCTGGTGAATATGGTCAAAGTACATGACTATAGTGGGTGGTTTCATGTGAACTTGACATAAGCTAGAGTCATTTGGGAAGAGGGAACCTCAGCTGAGAAAATTCTCGCAGCAGATTGGCTGTGGGCAAGGCTGTAGTACATTTTCTTGATTGATGACTGATGTGGCAGGGCCCAGCTCATAGTGGTGCCCTCTTTAGGATGGTTGTCCTGGTTTCGGTAAGAAGGTAGGCTGAGGAAGCCATGAGAAGCCAGCCAGTGAGCATCATTCCTCCATGGCTTCTGCTTCAGTTCCTGCCTCTAGGTTCCTGCTTTGAGTTCCTGTCCCTACTTCTCTGGATGATGGACTCCAAGCTGGAAGATGAAATCAACCCTTTCTTCCCCAAGCTTCTTTCAGTAATCATGTTTTATCAAAGCAATAGAAACCCAGTGAGGTCTATGATGTACTTGATGGAAACATCTTCAAATAACCCAAATATACAGTGAATATAAGCTAATAAAAGGAACCTTGTGCACTCATCACAGTGTACAAGGTGATAAACCTTTAAAGAGTGCCGCATGCTAACTCACAGGACAGTAATACATGAGATTTCAGAGCAATAAAAAACTGATTTTGGGCCAGAGGCTCCCTGGTCTCATTAGTTGCTGTATTAAGTGTGGCTCCCAGTTTCAGAGCTCAGCACACAGACATGCTGTCTCACTCATTTGTCAGTCTAGTTGGGATTGCCGTAGCTGGTGGATGGCTTCTGACGTTCCATTGTATGGATACGAAACCTTCTGCATCCAGGTGACTTCCTGACCTGGTCATTGCCTCTCATTAGTTCAGACGCCCATCCGTCTCTTCTCATGAACTGCTGTAGACCCACTTGTCTGTGTTGATCTGTTTTTGTGAAGACTTAATGTACTGGGCCATTAACCGAACTTTAAAAACAATGGTGCTCATAAAAGTCGGGGCCTTTGGTTCCTGATTTTCTACTTCAAAGAAGTAGCAGGAAACAGTGTATTTTCAACCCTAGTTGAAGTATTAGTCTTCTAGTTTCCTTTAGCCTTTTGTTTTCAGTAAAGCTGCAATTCCCGACGTCTGCTGCCGTCTCCCCTGCTCCCTTCCCTCCTCCAGAGCCCGCTTCTGCAGGTGTTTTGACAGATGCCTGGCTCCAACCAGCGCATGTTCCTGGCAGTTCATGTTCCTGCTCAGGCTATTAACAGCTCCTTAAACAGGCTCACCAAGACACAGCTCAGCCCCAACTGGCCTTTTCAAGTTTGTCTGCCTGGGGTGCTGATGTTCCTGGCACTTTCCAAATCTCTTGGAACCATCTTCTACATTTAACTGCTTATGATGAAAATCCCGCCCTGGGTAGAGAGCTGATCTGGCCCTAGAAGCACGACTATGAAAAGAAACTTTTATAGTTTATCATTAGCAAATTCTTTTTTAGGGAGTCCCTTTGGGATCCAAGAGTCGAGAACTCCAATTGGAATGCAGGGCAAGATGACTAAAGCAGACGGCAGATAAAACCCAACTGTGTGCCAAGTAATTTGTCGTGAATTAACTACATGTAAGGACTGGGCTACGGCCATACTAATTTCCTGGGACTGGTATTCCCAGCCACTTGCTTCTAAGCCACTCAACATCTCAAAGGGTACTCACAAAACCCAACTGCTTTTGTGCTTTCCACAGCTCCAGAGGGGAAGCTGTGACCATCAGTGGCCTCTGCACCTCCACTGGCTGCCTGACTGCATCAGAAACAGAAGTCATGGGGGCCCCACTTTCTTAAAATTGGGGTCTAGCGAGTCTGGTGTTGAGCTCAGGAGTCTTCACACCACAGTGCTTAGCCTTCGAGGGTCCCTAAGACTAGGAGGCTGGCTGCTTCCTGTCTGGGGACAGCCTGGCTGCTGGCTTGCCTCGAATGGCTCCAGTAGAGAGCAGGCCCAATGGTAGGGCTTATCTCCCCGCAGACACAGCACAGGTGGAACCACGGGGGGTGGCTAATGGGACCTGAACAGAATATACTTGAATACATGGTGCTGTGTGGGAAGGGGAGCTCAGCCCCTCAGGTTTGCGGCTTTTTATGGAAAGGACATTTCAAATCACGTCAGTTACTGAGTCTCCTTGATTCTAAGCTGTTGCCGATAGTAAAACACATTATCTATTTAATGACAGTAGGGAGGGCGTGAGGAGAGAAAGAAATACCGTTTAAAATATGCAATTCGACTACAAAGCACACTTCAAAATTTTGAAATGATAAACGTGGGGAAATGAGAAAAGGTTTTAGCTGAGCAATTGCGTTAGCAGACAAGATTTACTGCTCCAGTTTAGAGCGAGGCCAGTTTCTTGGGCAGCAGGAGAGGCATTTTCTTTTTTCTGCAGGTTAGTTATCCCTTTTCCTGGCAGTGGTTTTGGTTCTGCAATTACCGGAGTGGGCAGAGGCCAGCAGCTCCCGCACTGCTCCCGAGGGGCGATTTGTGGCTGTAATTTCTCGCTGTTGTCTGTTCTGCCGCCCACCTAGCTAGTGCTGAATCCCACCGGTGGGCCAGCGTCTACCCTTAGAGAGTGAATTTGCAGGAAGATAAATTCCCTGTTCCCTGCCTACATTTGAATGCTATTGTGGGACCGAATAGAATACAGATCACTCCCAAATTGAATTCTGTGTACCTGCTCTGCTAAGTAGAAAATTGCATATCAAATAACAGTTCCTCAACCTGGCTTCGTCTAGACACAGAACTTACTGTTTTCAATATTCTCTGTCATTCAGGCACACGAACTCTTTGGCACCCTCATCTCAGGATCTTGGGCATTTTCTTTTGGAAACATTTTCACTGCCAGCTTCTTACCCCCCTCTGCCTCCCCATGGTGCTCATGAAAATACTGTTTTTCTGTTATGACAGTGAGCACCTTACGCTGGAGAGGTCTGCATGTGGATGCTGGGTCTCTCCTTCTTGGTTAGTGTTTACCATTGCTACCAGCAAACAGCAGGTGCTCAGTAAATATATGTTGAATCCAGGGGACTTCATGAATGCAGGAGAACTGGCTGGCATAAGAATCACTAAAGCTTTTTCATGGTGTGGCCTTTGGCCTGGAAGGGAGCCTAAAGCCCCTGCTTTTATTTGTACAGCATGAGTTCATGTGGTTAATGTGCTAATTAGTGTCTGACTGGCATTTGAATAGTGCTTTCTCCATGTCATAATTCCTCATTAGACCTTTTGTCTCTTTCCCTCGTAGTACTAGTAAATATTGTGGACAAGGGACACCTGGGGAGACTGCAGGAGCCAGGGCAGCTGTGTCAGTCCCAGCCAGTCTCCAGGCAGCTGCACCATCCAGCAAAGCAGGAGGGGGACGCCAAATACAAAGTGAAGAGGCACTGACATCAGCTCTCAGCCCAGGAGCAATGCCCAGCCTTGGCAGAATGGGTTTGTGTAGGTCCTGGAGTCTCTGGAGTCCATAGGAAGACCTGACAGTATCTTCAAAGCTCTGATAGCACTCTGATCTTTACCACCCATGTCCCGCTCCTCTGAGTCTGAAACTTCTGTTTTGAGTCTTCAGGAAAATAAAACTTCACAGCTCGGCATATGATGCACACCTTTAATTCCTGCACTGGAGGAGGGGGGGCAGAGGCAGGTACATCTCCATGAATTTGAGGTCAGCCTGGTCTATCAAGTTAGTTCCAGGACAGCCAGAGCTTCAGTAGTAACATCCTATCTCAAGACTCTTCACAATAGCCACAAACAACATAAAGTACCTTGGTGTGACTCTAACCAAGCAAGTGAAAGACTTGTATGAGAAAAACTTCAAGTCTCTGAAGAAAGAATTAGAAGAAGATATGAGAAGATGGATCATATTTTACTTTTTTTTTTTAATGGAACAGTAGGCAGTTGCCTCACTGGCATTTCTGCCCAGAGTGGACAGTGGGTCCAATTTGCCATGTTCTTGCCAACACTTGTTATTTTCTTTTCTCTCTTTCTTTCTTTCTCTCTTTCTTTCTTTCTTTCTTTCTTTCTTTCCTTCTTTCTTTTTTGTGATAGGGTTTCTCTGTGTAGCCTTGGCTGTCCTGGAACTTTTTCTCTGTGGGAGTAATTTTTTTTCCTCTTCTGTGTGAGTGAGGTGTGATCTTTCTATTAAGTAGCAGGATAGAACACCTGTTTTGTCATTAAGTCTGAAATTCATGGGTCATATGCATTAGTGGATAGTATTTCATGCTTAAGCAAGAGTACAATTCTTAGTGAACACTAGCCTTGAGGACACACAGAAGAAATCTACATCCCTTGGGCCATGCTTGCTCCTGCAGAGGCTTTACTGCTGTGGGCTGTGGGCCTTAGAAGTCATGACAGCTAGCATCTTCCTGAAAGTACACGAGTCAGTGGTAAGAATTAGTATGTTATTAGTGAAGGACATTGGTTTTAGAACCTTGCAGTTGGTGATGTGGACTTTCTGGGCTTGCTGTGTAGAGAGATGCAGAAATGATCTTGATTGAACTGTCTGCCCCAATCCCTCTATCTTGGGATAAGGCCATTAAAGCTCATTTGTATTAACACTGGGCTCACTCAGGATTCCTGGCTCTAGCCTTGGTGTCTTCTCTGAGTTTAGTATGAGAAGCTGACCAGGCAGCTCAGTTAGTAGAGTCCTGGCCTTGCTTGCACTAAGGCCCCGGTTCAATTCCCAGCACTCCATAATTTGGTCATGGTGGCAGCCATCTGCTTTTTCTGTCGTGACGGGGACAAGAGGATCAAGACCTTAAGGCCTCTCTCATAGCTGATACTGCAAATATGAGGCCAGCTTGGGCCACACGAGACTCTGTCTCAAGAACAACAAAAGTACCCCCAAGAAGCTGACCAGCGATGCATTTCACAGTTAATCTTTTCTTAGTAGCCACTGCTCTCACTGCTCTCATATAAATTTTCCTTTAGAGTGTCAGTGAGTAAAAGATGTAGATGAAAGAAAATGATCACAGTGTCTTACCTGAGGTGCACGTGATGCCAAGAGTCTTCTCCCCCTTTTTAGTGTCAATATTTGTGGTTATTCAATTAAACAGCCACCCAACGATAGCGAGCCCACCACTATTTCCACATGTTCCATCTTGGTGTTTGCAGCTCTCTCCATATGCTTGAAGTATGACATAATCCTTATGGAACACATTCAATTTGTTGCTTCCCGGCTTCAATAGAGGCAGTTCAGTCTGTCTCCTTTTAGACAAATGGTTAATGAAAAGGTAGCTGAACAATCATTTTCTTGTAATATGCAATTCTGTCTCCTTAAATACAGGAGCCTGACAGAGCCATTCAGCGGTTAGTACTTTCTCTATACAACTGAACTCTTTCTGACCCCCAGAAACTAACAACGAGAGAAAAAAAAAAAGAGGGAGGGGGGGAAGTCAGCTAAAAATAAATGCTCACCTGTAGTGCATATTACCCTGAGAATGGAATGGAAGGTATATTTTACTTGATTGTTTTCAGATAATGTATGAATAACTGCCTTATGCTGCCAAATATATATATATATATATATTTTTTTTTATTTTATTTTTCTTTTTAGTTACATTTTGTTAACTCTGTGTCCCAGCTGTATCCCGCTCCCTCATTCCCTCCCCAACCCCACACTCCCTCCCTGGTCTCCTCCCTGCCCCTTTCCAAGTCCCCTGATAGGGGAGGACCTCCTCCCCTTTCATCTGACCCTGTTTTATCAGGTATCTTCAGGGCTGGCTGCAAAGTCCTCCTCTGTGGCCTAACAGACTGCTCCTCCCCTGGGGTGGGGGTCAAACAGCCTGCCCTTGAGATCCTATTAGAAATAGTCCGTGTTCCCCTTACTTTGGAAAACTACTTGGTTACTGAGCTACCACAGGCCACATCCGAGCAGAAGTTCTAGGTTATATCCATAGATGGTCCTTGGTTGAGTGTCAGTCTCAGAAAAGACCCTGTGCCCAGATATATTTGGTCCTTGTGGAGCTCCTATCCTTTCCATATCATACTAACTTCCCTTCTTTCATATGATTCCCTGCACTCTGCCGAGGGTTTGGTTATGAGTCTTAGTGTCTGCTTTGAAACACTGCTAGGTAGAGTCTTTCAGATGCCTTTTGTGATAGACTCCTGTCATAAGTTCAATGCACATCCCATTTGTCTTTCTAAATGAGGATTATTCACCTTCGCCTGTGTCCACTTTCTTGATTATCTTCTTTAGGTGTGTAGATTTCATTATGTTTATCATGTCTTGTAGGTCTATATAAGCGAGTATATACCAAGTTTGTCTTTCTCCTTCTGGGATACTTCACTCAGAATGATCTTTTCTAGATCCCACCACTTGCCTGCAAATTTCATGATTTCTTCCTTTTTGATTGCTGAGTAGTATTCCATTGTGTAAAAATACCACAGTTTCTGTATCCATTCCTCCGTTGATGGACATCTGGGTTGTTTCCAAGTTCTGGCTATTACAAATAAAGCTGCTATGAACATGGTTGAACAAATGTCCTTGTTGTGTACTTGAGAAAATTTTGGGTATATACCTAGGAGTGGTATAGCTGGGTCTTGAGGTAGCACTACTCCTAGTTGTCTGAGAAAGCGCCAGATTGACTTCCAGAGTGGTTGAACCAGTTTACATTCCCACCAGCAATGGAGGAGGGTTCCCTTTTCTCCACAACCTCTCCAGCATGTGCTATCACTTGAGTTTTTCATCTTGGCCATTCTGATGGGTGTAAGGTGATATCTCAGGGTCGTTTTGATTTGCATTTCCCTAATGGCTAATGAGGTTGAGCATTTCTTTAAGTGTTTCTCTGCCATTCGACGTTCCTCTTTCGAGAATTCTCTGTTTAGCTCTGTTCCCCATTTTTTAAGTAGATTACTTGGTTTGTTGCTTTTCTGCTTCTTTAGTTCTTTATATATACTTGATATTAGCCCTCTGTCAGATAAAGGGTTGGTGAAGATTCTTTCCCAATCTGTAGGCTGTCTATTTGTTTTGATGACAGTGTCTTTTGCTTTACAGAAGCTTTTCAGTTTCATGAGGTCCCATTTATTGATTGTTGCTCTTAGAGCCTGTGCTGTTGGTGTTCTGTTCAGGAAGTTGTCTCCTGTGCCAATGAATTCTAGGCTGTTTCCCACTTTTTTTTCCAGCTGATTTAGAGTATCTGGTTTTATGTTGAGGTCCTTGATCCACTTGGACTTTAGTTTTGTGCAGGGTGATAGATATGGATCTATTTTCATTTTTCTGCATGTAGACATCCAGTTGGTCCAGCACCATTTGTTGAAGATGCTGTCTTTTTTCCATTGAATGGATTTGGCTTCTTTGTCAAATATTGAGAATTCATAGGTGTGTGGGTTTATTTCTGGGTCTTCTATGCGATTCCATTGATCCTCCTTTCTGTTTCTATGCCAATACCATGCAGTTTTTATTACTGTTGCCCTGTAGTACAGCTTGAGATCGGGAATGGAGATACCTCCAGATGATCTGTTGTTGTACAGGATCGTTTTGGAGATTCTGGGTTTTTTGTTTCTCCATATGAAGCTGAGAATCTTTTTTTCAAGGTCTGTAAAGAATTGAGTTGGTATTTTGATGGGAATTGCATTGAATCTGTAGATTGCTTTTGGCAGGATGGCCATTTTCACAATGTTAATCCTACCAATCCATGAGCACGGGAGATCTTTCCATCTTCTGAGATCTTCTTCAATTTCTTTCTTCAAAGACTTGAAGTTTTTCTCAAATAGGTCTTTCACTTGCTTGGTTAGAGTCACACCAAGGTACTTTATGTTGTTAGTGGCTATTGTGAAGGGTGTTGTTTCCCTAATTTCTTTCTCAGCCTTTTTGTCTTTGGTATACAAGAGGGCCTCTGATTTTTTTGAGTTGATTTTGTATCCTGCCACTTTGCTGAAGGTGTTTATCAGCTGAAGAAGTTCTCTGGTTGAATCTTTGGGGTCGCTCATGTATACTATCATATCATCTGCAAATAGTGACACTTTGACCTCTTCCTTTCCGATTTGTATCCCCTTGATCTCCTTTAGTTGTCTTATTGCTCTGGCTAGGACTTCAAGTACAATGTTAAAGAGATATGGAGAGAGTGGGCAGCCTTGTCTTGTCCCTGATTTCAGTGGGATTGATTTAAGTTTCTCTCCATTGAGTTTGATGTTGGCTATAGGCTTGCTGTATATTGCCTTTACTATCTTTAGGTATGTGCCTTGTATCCCTGATCTCTCCAAGACTTTAAACATAAATGGGTGCTGGACTTTGTCAAATGCTTTTTCAGCATCTAAGGAGATGATCATGTGGTTTTTCTCCTTCATTTTGTTTATGTGGTGGATTACATTGATGGATTTCCGTATGTTGAACCACCCTTGCATTCCTGGGATGAAGCCTACTTGGTCATGGTGGATGATATCTTTGATGTGTTCTTGGATTCGGTTTGCAAGTATTTTATTGAGTATTTTTGCATCAATGTTCATAAGAGAGATAGGTCTGAAGTTCTCTTTTTTTGTTGGATCTTTGTGTGGTTTAGGTATCAAAGTGACTGTGGCTTCATAGAATGAGTTTGGTAGTGTTCCTTCTGTTTCTATTTTATGGAATAGTTTGTGGAGAATTGGTGTTAGTACTTCTTTGAAGGTCTTGTAGAATTCTGCGCTGAAGCCATCTGGTCCAGGGCTTTTTTTGGAGGGGAGACTGTTAATGACTGCTTCTATTTCCTTGGGAGATATAGGATTATTCAGTCTTTCTACCTGATCTTGACTTAATTTTGGTAGATGGAATCTGTCAAGAAAGTTATCCATTTCATTTAGATTTTCAAATTTTGTGCCATATAGGCTTTTGTAGTATGACCTAATAATCGTTTGGATTTCCTCAGTGTCTGTAGTTATGTCCCCATTTTCCTTTCTGATTTTGCTGATTTGTATGGTTTCTCTCTGCTTTTTAGTTAGTTTGGCTAAGGGTTTGTCTATCTTGTTGATTTTCTCAAAGAACCAGCTTTTTGTTTCATTGATTCTTTGGATAATTTTATTTGTTTCTAATTGATTGATTTCTGCCCTTAGTTTGATTATTTCCAGCCGTCTGCTCCTCTTGGGTGTATCTGCTTCTTTTTTTTCTAGGTTTTTCAGTTGGGCCATTAAGTTGTTTGTATGTGATGTTACAGATTTCTTCTTGTAGGCACTTAGTGCTATAAATTTTCCTCTGAGCACTGCTTTCAATGTGTCCCATAAATTTGGGTATGTTGTGCCTTCATTTTCATTGAATTCTAGAAAGTCTTTAATTTCTTTCTTTATTTCTTCCTTGACCCAGCTGTCATTGAGTAGTAAGTTGTTCAGTTTCCATGTGTGTGTCGGCTTTTTGTTGTTTCTGTTGTTGTTGATGTCCAGCTTTAGTCCATGGTGGTCAGATAGTATACAAGGGATTATTTCAATCCTTTTGTATCTGTTGAGGCTTGCTTTGTGACCAACTATATGGTCTATTTTGGAGAAGGTTCCATGCGGTGCTGAAAAGAAGGTGTACTCTTTTGAGTTTGGGTGAAAAGATCTGTAGACATCTATTAGGTCCATTTGATTTAGGGATTCTGTGAGTGCTTTCATTTCCCTATTTGGTGTCTGTCTGGTTGATCTGTCCCTTGATGAGAGTGGGGTGTTGAAGTCTCCCACTATTAGGGTATTAGGATCAATGTATGATTTAAGCTTTAATATTGTTTCATTTACGAATGTAGGTGCTCTTGTATTTGGGGCATAGATATTCAAAATTGTGATGTCCTCTTGTTGGATTTTTCCTTTGATGAGAATATAGTGGCCCTCCTTATCTTTTTTGATTAACTTGGGTTGAAAGTCTATTTTATTAGATATTAGGATGGCTACTCCGCTTGTTTTCTGGAACCATTTGCTTGAAAAACATTTTTCCAGCCCTTTACTCTGAGGTAGTGTTTATCTTTGTTGCATAGGTGTGTTTCTTGGATGCAACAGAATGTTGGGTCCTGTTTCCGTAACCATTCTGTTAGCCTGTGTCTTTTTATTGGTGAGTTGAGTCCATTAATATTGATAGATAATATTGACCAATGCATGTTAGTTCCTTGTGTAATGGAGTCGATGATCTTACCTTGTTTCATTGCTTGTTTTCTTTTCATTTTTGTTGGGACATTATCTGTATGCCCTGTTTTCTTGGGTGAATTCGTTTTCGTTGGATTGGAGTTTTCCTTCTAGTATCTTCTGTAGGGTTGGTTTGCTGTATAGATATTGCGTAAATTTAGTTTTGTCATGGAATATTTTGTTTTCTCCATCTATGTTGATTGAAAGCTTTGCAGGGTATAGTAGTCTGGGTTGACATTTGTGATCTCTTAGAGTCTCCATGATGCTTGCCCAGGCCCTTCTGGCTTTCATAGTTTCTGATGAGAAGTCTGGTGTGATTCTGATAGGTCTACCTTCATATGTTACTTGGCCTTTTTCCCTTGCTGCTTTTAATATCTTTTCTTTGTTCTGTAGATTTAGTGTTTTGACTATGATGTGACGTGATGTGTTTCTTTTCTGGTCTAGTCTATTTGGTGTTCTGTAGGCCTCTTGTATATTTATGGACATCTCTTTCTTTAAGTTGGGAAAATTTTCTTCTATGATTTTTTTGAAAATATTTTCTGGACCTTGGAGCCTGGAGTCTTCTTTTTCATCAATTCCTATTATTCTTAGATTTTGTCTTTTCATAGCATCCTTGATTTCTTGGATATTTTGTGATTGGAATTTTTCTGATTTTACTTTTTCTTTGAGAGAAGTATCAATTTCTGCAAGTGTGTCTTCAGCTCCAGAGATTCTCTCTTCCATCTCTTGTATTCTGTTGGTGATGCTTACTTTTGTGGTTCCTGATCTTTTCTCCAAGTTCTCCAGCTCAAGAGTTTTCTCACTTTGTGTTTTCTTTATTGATTCTAATTCTGTTTTCATGCCTTGAACCATTTCTTTTATGTGTTTGAATTTGGATTCCTGTCTCTCTATAATGGTCTCTATTTCTTTGTTCATTTCCTTTTTGTATGCCACTAATTTCTTCTCTACTTGTGCCTCTATTTGTTTGGCTATGTTTGCCTGTGTTTCTTTAAGGGTTTTGTCTATTTCTTCTTTCTTTACCTCCAATTGACTGGCCATCTCTTTGAAAGATTTGTTCATTTCCTCCTTATGAGCCTCAAATAATTGAGCAAGCATGGCTTTAAGGTCATTTTCCTGTGCTTCTGATGAATTGGAATATCCATCGATTTTGGGGTTTGCTGGTGAAGTCATGATGTCCTGATTTATGTTGGAAATGTTCTTTCGCCTACCCCTGGCCATTGGCTTATCTGAGACCTTCCCTGTTTGTTTTTGGATTCAGCCGATCAGACTGGTACTGTCTCTCTCTCGAGTCTGGAGAATTCTTCAGGAAGTTGAGAGAGGTCCCGTGTCCTTAGCGTATGCTGAGGACTAGCTGTACCTGTGGGAGGAAAGTACGCAGGCGCAAACAGAGGCAAATGCAAGCGTGCGTGCGTGTGTGTGTATATGTGTGTGTGTGTGTGTAAGTGGGTGTGGGCGTGTGTCTCGAGGGACAGAGTGATGGCTAATGTTGAACCCTTGAGTGTGTGGGAGGGGCTCTGCAATGTTTATGTCGCAGGCGCTAGTGATGATCGCAGCGCAATTTCTGGCATTAACTGCCTTAACTCCTCAATTAGACCCACAGAGCAGGAACTTCAATGTTCCAAGTGCCCCTCTGTTTCCCAAAGTGGGTATATGGGTGGGAGGGGGTTCGATGCCTGGCTTCTGTTTTAGAAGAAGCCAGGATCAGTGGAGCTGCAGATTCTCAAGGGTGCACTCACTTACAGGCAGGACACTTGGTAGAGATCGGCGTATCTGGGCTGTCTGCTCTCTGGTTTGGCCCTGCTTCTTTGATGTGCTCCGCCAGTTCCGTGCTGCTGTCACTGCCAGGTTATGAGGTCTTGCTGCAGCTGGAGATTTCAGGGTGGTCACGTCAGTGGGAATCGGGGTAACCAGCCTTTCTGTTCTCTGGTTTGGCCCTGGTTAGTCTTAAACTGGAGGGCTGATGTGCCCCGCCAGCTCAGTGCTGCTCCGCCGCCAGGTTAGAAAGTCCCGCTGTAACTGGAGACTGGGTTGCTAGTCCAGATGCTTTCTGGGAAGTCCTGGGGTCTCTTTACTGTGCTCTCCAAGCTTCGGAGGCCCAGCGCCTGGTGTGTCTAGCTTGTATGGCGTTTCTGTCTGGTTTTGGTGAGTATATAGCGTATTCTCTGTCACTGTGGTATTGGGCGGGCCGTACCGTCAGTGATAGCGACCCTGCGGAGCTAGTATGGCGTCTAGCAGACTCGGGCCCTGGGAGGATGGTGCAGCTGCCGCGCGTGAATCTGGGGCTCTGAGACACAGTACTGCTGGCCTTTGCCGATAAAGGACTTGGGGCTCAGCCTCAGTGGCTGCAGGCCCCAGGCAGTTAGGTCTGCGCTGAGAAAGGCGAGTCCGCTGTGCCGAGGAGGAGGGAGGTCTGGGGGAGGGGAGTGCCGAGAGATCAAAGGATCGTTTCTCACCTTCCCCAAACAAGTCCCTGGGTGACCCGAGACCAAGGTTTTCACCTCCGGCGATGTTCCCTGTTGTTTAGAAAGTCTCTCCGTTGTTTCCCTGGCTTCAGAAGTTCTTCCACTCATCAACTCAGAACTTTTTCTCTTCCACAGCTTGGAAACTGTGTGTGCTAGTCGCCATCTTGGCTCCGCCCCCCAAATATATTTTTATTGATTTGGGAGCATTTCGTGATGTTGATGCAGTGTTTGGAAACTGGTGGGATCATCTGAAGGATTCAGAATTTAGAGTTCTAATCTGTCTCTCTGTTAGCCACGTGTCAGTGTGACAGGCTCCGGCCCACATGCACAATGGCGCCTTCTTCCTGAACCCAAGGAGAAGACAGAAAGTCTGCTCATGCGTCCTGAGGCAGAATGGAATTTCATTTTTTTTTATACTTTCCAATGTCTTCAAGACTTTCTTGAAAGGAACCAAGCAAAGTCAAACTTACATTTTTCCTTGTGTGGCACCCTCAGGGTGTGGCCTGGAATAATTGTTGGTAATTATTGTCTGTTCTGTGCCAGTCCTGTACCTAGACTATCTGTATACGTTACCAATGAAGGATGGGTTTGGTAGGTGAGGAGAAGTTGGTCAGAACAGCTAGTGAAGTCTCCCAAACTCACCTAGAGGATTTGTGGCAGAGCCAGCATTTACACTCAAGGCATTTGAGACTTTTCACTCTTACACGGCAGTTTGCTGCTGTAGAGCCCTGGGCAGGAAAATCTCAGTTCTGATTGGCCTAGGGACTTAGAGAAAGAACAGCCTGAATAGGACAAAATGTTAGAAATGGAACATAATTCTGTACCTCCAAGATGGGTGCAAATTAAGTCGGGGGAGTATAAGTGAGGCAAGAGCATAGAAGATGTTATTTATTATTTCTTCAAAACAACTTTATTTTTTCATTCTGGGGACTAATCCAGGGCCTCACACTCAACTGTAAAGCACTGTACATCTGCAGTACAAATGTATTTTCTTTAGAATGTGTTCTGGGTCTCAAGAGAGGGCTCAGTGGTTCAGAACATGTAATATCTTTCCTTTCCAAAGGACACAGGTTCACTCCCCATCACCATATCAACCAGCAACAAACATGCTTTTTCTGGACTCTCCTACAAACATGCACATACTCACCCTCTAATTCACAACTAAAATATAAAAATAAAAACCTTAATTAACCCACATAATTCTGCTCATAGAACAAATGTAAATTGTTCATATACTGATGTCTTAGTTAGGGTTTTTATTGCTGCAATGAAACACCATGACCAAAAATCAAGTTGTGGAGGAAACTTGATTTTATTTGTCTTACACTTCCATATCACTGTTCATCGCAGAAGGAAAGTCAGGATAGGAACTCAAACAGGACAGGGAACTAGAGGCAGGAGCTGATGCAGAGGCCTTGGAAGGGCGCTACTTACTAGCTTGCTCCTTTATGGCTTGCTCAGCCTGTTTTCTTATAGAACCCAGGACCACCTGCCCAGGGATGGCACCACCCACACTGGGGTGGATCCTTATCAACTGTTAATTAAGAACAAGTCTTAGAGCTGGGTCTTATGGAGGGGTTTTCTCAATTGAGGTTCCTTCTTTTCAGGTAACTCTAACTGTGTTAGGTTGACCTAAGACTAGGCAGCACAACTGGTGAAACCCATGTGAGGGATGTGTGGCTCCAGCTCTACCTCCACCAGTCTTGGGCAAGTTTCTCTCCTCTGCTGGCCTTTGCTTCTCCATCTGTAAAATGGGTTTCATGATGCTACCACTTGGACTGGGGACCAAGTGCACTGGAAAAGGGATGATCTAGGCCTGGAGCCTGGTGCAAGAGCTGGCTCAGGTGGTGTGAACCAGAAGCATGAGCTCACATAAAAGAGGACTCAAGGCTCATGGGACTAGGACAAGATGTTCCTACCTTCTATGTGAAGCAATGTGTGCTCTGAGGAGGTGGTGTGCCATGTCAGCTGCCCATCAGGCTTAATTACAATGATGTGAGGGTGCAAGGATTCTTGAAGAAGCATGCTTCCAGGCTGGGCTTAGTGGGAAGGACAGAAAGTCTTTGTCACAGCAGAACTGGACTGTTTTGGGGTGCAGGTTTCAGGTTTGTCCCCTTGGTCAAGGCCACTGCCTAGTGCTGTGTTCTCTCCACCGCCTTCTCTGGGACCCAGGCATGTTCTACCCCTACAGTCTAGATTGCCTAGTGTGACATTTAGACATTTCTGCATTAAACATTCAAGAGCTATGAACAAATACTAACTTATTTGGATTCCCTAAACTGTTTGATCTTTACATTCCTGGATTTTATTTTAATTATATTTTTAATGAAAATATAATCACACCACTTGTCCTTCCAACAGCCCTCCCCCTGTAGTGAGAATTTCATAATTTTGGTTTCTTTAAAAAACACAGAAATGTTATGGGAACATTATGAAATGTTATGTTTTCTTTTTAATCCCACAGCAGGTGACTATGATTTGCCTCGTGCTCTAGCAGCGGTGTGGTTTTGTCAGCTGCAGATAGTTTCTGCAAATGTATGATGTTTGGAATTCTGGGAACTTTTCAGAGGCTATGTAAATGCTAGGAGTCCCAAGAGGTGGGGTTGCTGTTGTTGGCTGGTTTGGTGGTTGGATGATGCTGGTTGCTGTTTGTCAAGCAGTCAGTATGCAAGGGAATGAGAAGAAGAAGTTAGATGTCCTGATGGTGAAGATGAAACTTGATCCAAGGAACTTGGAGCCCCTAATCAGCAGAAACAATAACTTTGACCCCTTTTTCTTCTATCCTTTTTTTTCCTCCTATCTAGTGTTAGGCAGTAATAAGGGTAGAAAAAGGTGGAAGAGAGAAAAAGGAGCCCACAAAGCAGCAATTGCCAGTTATACCTCTCAACCCCCAGTCTCTCTCAGGTTAAAAGCCTCATTTTCATCACTTATAGTTATACACATACATTCATGTACAACTATGTAAACATAACCTACTGAGTCTGTTCTCCATGTGTATGTGGTTCCAGGACTGACCACTTTGTATTAGACAACTAATTAAGAGGCTCATTCGTGGGATCCCTCTCTTAGCAGAGAGATCAACGAGATCACTCTCCTTTAGTTGTGTGCAGTTCTTTGTCTAGGGTCTGGATCCCTTACATTTTCTTCTTTGTGCCTTAGAATGTGTGTTGATATTGTTGTCATTCGGTCCTTGTTTATGCAGTCATTTTAGGAGACAATCTCACAGCAGACTTCCTGGCATTCTGACATTTGCCATCTTCCTCTTCCACATCCCCTCTTGAGATATATTCCCTGAGCCTTAGGTGCAGTAATTGTTTTGTAAATGTATCTACTGGATCTGGGCTCATCATGACCCATTGATCTCCACATTGTATCCAGTTTTCTGTGATGGACCCATTTGTTGTAAAGAAAAACTTCCTTAGTGAGGGGTGGCAGCTACCCTTATTTGTGGGTATAAAGGTAAGTTGTAGAATTTAGTTAGGAATTATAGATGGTGGGATAGTAAAGTAGTAGTTGGAGATTTTCTTTTAAGAAAATCTAGTCCTGGGTAGTTGGCTAAATTTCTACAGCTAGGCATGATTTCTCTGCTGTTGAGTAGCCTTAAGTCAAAGTAGGCAAATTAGGTTACTACCGTGTACTGGCTGGTTTTGTGTGTCAGCTTGATGCAAACTAGAGTCATCAGTGAGAAAGGAGCCTCAATTGAGGAAATGCATCCATGAGATCTAGCTGTAAGGCATTTTCTCAATTAGTGATCAATGGGGGGAGGGTCCAGCCCATTGTGGGTGGTGCTTTCCCTGGGCTGGTGGTCATGGATACTATGAGAAAGCAGGCTGAGCAAGCCACAAGGAGCAAGACAGTAAGCAGTACCCCTCTATGGCTTCTGCACCAGCTCCTGCCTCCAGGTTTCTGTCCTGTTTGAGTCCTCTGTTGACTTTCTTCAATGATGAATAGTAAAGGGGAAGTGTAGGCTGAATAAACCCCTTTCTCTTCAGCTTTCTTTTTGGTCATGGTGTTTTGTTGCAGTACTAGAAACCCCAACTAAGATATACCAACATATGAGTGGTACTGTTGTGCCTTTAGGGATGTCTTGACATGCTGGTCATTGTTGTGGTTCATAGGCATCAAGTTGGATTGGTCTGTTGATTGCTTCCCTCCTTTGGCAGCTTGCGTAGTAGTTTCTGTTACTATGAAAGTTAGACAACAGGAAGAACGCTTTCAGGTTAGATTTAACTCAGATCATCTGTGTCCCATGTTGTTTTGTGTTGCTTTGTGTTGTTTTGGAAGTCAGTTGGACTACTCTGATGAACCACTCAAATACATGTTTCTTAGATCTAGTTGTTTTCTTTCTTTCTTTCTTTCTTTCTTTCTTTCTTTCTTTCTTTCTTTCTTTCTTTCTTTCTTTCTTTC
>NW_026594428.1:18859166-18910969 GCF_907164565.1 Psammomys obesus
TTCTTTCTTTCTTTCTTTCTTTCTTTCTTTCTTTCTTTCTTTCTTTCCTTCTTTCTTTTCATAGTCTTTGCATTGTAAGCCCTATGCATTGTGTATAATTTTAGGTAATTTCAAAATCGTATGATTCCTTGAGGCTTTGTTAAACAACTGTGGTGTTACTTGTCCTTATTTCTTTTTGTATTTCCCCCTTCCCCTTCCCCAGTTGGTGCCTCCTTCCCCATTTGTCCATTTTCTCCTTCATCTCAACCCTATCCTGCTATTGCCCTCTAATGTCCCACCTCTACTGTGCCTTTGTACTTTTCTAGTTTCTTTGGTTACTCCAAGTTATCAGGTTATATCTTATACTTGAAGATTTGTAGCAGATGAGAGAGAACATGTGTTGTTTGTTTTTCTCGGTCTAGATTATCTTACTCAAGATATCATTTCTAGTTCCACCCATTTACCTACAAATTTTCATTTTTCATTACAGCTGAATAGTCTTTCACTGTGCATATGTACCATATTCTCATTATCCACTCATCTGCTGAAGGATATTTAGGTTATTTCCATTTCTAGGTTTAAAAAAGTGTCATTAGCTTATGCCTATGTACTCATGATGGAGACAGCGGATATTTTCTTTCCTTGCTTGTTCTTAGTATTCACTCAGGCACCAAGCCAGTGGAAATCAGCTTCTTTCCCATCACCCAGAGTGAGTCTTGGATCTCTGACCTCCCTTCCCTCTTCTCTAGTCAGAACGTAGTGTTTGTGCATATGTGTCTTGGGTCTTCAGCTGGTCTCTGCTTCTATTCTTTCATTCTGTTCCACCATGACCAATATCCTGCACACTCATTCCTTCTCTTATTTAAAACAAAACACTAACAGTCCAAAAATGAAGTCAATGAAACCTGGGTACCCCTGCTGCCTGGATGCATACTGAAGGCTATTAATGATTCAACCTTACCTTTGCAGCCCCTCCTGTCTCACTGCTCAGCCACATTCCTTCTTACCATGTCTTCAGCCCAAGAATGTTATGTGCCCTTTTTTGTTCACATCTGTGCTTTCATCACTGCTGGGAATGCCACTCCTCATCCTAGCCTGTTATTTGCTTGCTGAACTCGTGCTCATAAAGCCTTCATCTAAGTGGTTGGCAGCAGAGGGCTCCTTCAGTGTTCCTGGGGATTCCCAGGCACCTTGTCCACACTGCACTTTGCTTCCAGTTGTCCCAGCTCACTTGAGCTGCTAGAAGTTGAGACTTGCATGTGACTTTAGGTGCCTTGGTGTCTGGTGCTGTCCAAGGCTTAGAGCATCATTAGTGAATGTGTGAGAGTGGGCGGGGCAGAATGAAGGTAGGAGCGGTGGTAAGGCTTGGGAGGTGGACTGGGTGGCAGTCCACTGTGGATGGTGACATGCAGACATTTAAAGAAGGGCCACCTCCAGGGAGCTGTAGTGGCCCAGATCCTGTGATAGATTTTTATGTGCCAGAGAAAGTGGCCCTGTTGCCAACAATTTTCAGAAAAGCCCAGCCCTAATGCTCAGACACACTGCTGTAATTCCACTCTCCATAAAGTGATCTTTAAATTGTGTTTGGAGGCTGGGAATTGCACATCAGTGACATGCTTAACTGTATAGCCACTGAAAAACAGGAATCTAGACCTATCTGTATGCAAATACAATGCTTCAAGTTCATTATTGTTATTAGGAAATGGAAATACAGCTAGAGCAGAAATCACACTGTGCTTCCCCCTGCCTAGGCTGTGCTTTCATCAATGGAGCATCTGGAGGACTTCGTGCATTTAGTAACCTATTATAATGAATGATTTTATATCCTAATGTAAAATTAAAGGAACTCAAGGATCTGCCTAGAAGATACACCTGCTTAAACCCACACCAGTGTCTCTGCTGGCTATGTTTGCTACATAGTGGAAGATTATTGGGAAAAGAAAATGTCTAGGTTTTGTGAACACTTTCTAAATTTCAGCATGTTTATTTTTCTAGTAGGTATTGAGCAGAATTTCTTGCCTTTTGTATTATATGTAATGCACAAAGGCATCAGGAAAAACTACCCTTAGAAGTAAAACACTATTAATGTCTTGTTTTATAACCACCTGGCAACTGTTGTAAAGGAGTATTTAATTGGGGCTGGCTTACAGTTCAGAGCTTTAGTTCATTGTCATCTTGGCAGAAAGTATGGCAGCATGTCAGCAGACATGGTGCTGGAGATCAGCAGGCAGCAGGAAGAGAGGGTAACATTGGGGTTGGCTTGAGCTTTTGAAACCTCCAAGTGCACCTCTACTGACTAAGTTTTCCCCACAAGGCCACACCTTCTAGTAGTGCCACACCCTATGGGACCATGGGGGCCATTTTCATTCAGACCACCACAGTCCCTATTTCCTTTCCACATCCCCATCAGGCAGGATTTATTGTGCCCACCAGTGCATACCCTAGTGGTATCTTATGCAAATATTCGTTCATGTAGCTCTTGTCCATGTGAACAATTGAACTATAAGACACATTACCAAGGAAATGGAGTGTGACCTTTGGATTTGTCCTCATGCATGTGTAAGCATGGATGATTTAGAAAATAGGGAGAGGAGGAGGGAGCACGAGGAGAGCAGAGCAGGAGGAGAGAGCTTGGAGGACTTGGAGCATGAACCAGACCTAAGATTTCACAAAAAGCGGGGCAAGATGGCAGCGCCGGGAGGACTCTCATTCTGAGGAGCAGCACAGCAGGATTGGCACAGTGACCAGCAATCAGAACTCGAGGCCATAAAACACAAGTGATTGTGTTTCACAGGTGAGAGGATACCCCATGGTGGGGGATTCAATCAGCTTTAACTCACCCGGCTAAACCTCGGAAGAGATCCTGTTCCACCAGGTGCTTGGTCATCAGCCCGGGGCTACACACCAGCGCGATCTGGTCACAGTCCCAGAGTGAACTGTGGGCCCACAGCACCATAGACTGGATTTTCCAGTCGAGAGATAACCCCACGGAGCAGGAAACGATTGGGACCGACCTCAAGTTACCCAGACATCCCCTGGAAAAGACTCGGGTTCCACAGGTGCCCCAAGAGCCAGGCCAGACCCAGAGCCGGGAGACAGGCGCCTGCACGGAGCCCTGCCTGCGTGCCTGATTCGCCGCCTCAGATAGAACTGTGGGCACCAGGGCACCAGGGCACCAGACTGTGTGTCTCTGGCAAGAGGAAACCCCCAGCGGAGGGGGTCAGCAGCTCTAACGCTTAGGACACCCAGCACCAAAACACTTCCTGGACTCATGCAAACTCTAGTGCAGGCAGGAGCACTGTGCTCTGCCGCCATTATTGAGTTCCCCTAGGGCACTGGGACACACAGCTGCATCCTCAGACCTACAAAAGCCAGAGAGCCATTACAGCAGCCCTCAGATACTGTGCCAAGGATCAACCAGTTATCCCTAGCTAGACTGTCAAAACTGTGGGAATCCCTGGTCCTTCAAGAGGGCTGCACCCACAGCGTCTGGACCAGAGCAGTGCTTGCAGCCGCCATCCCAGACAGAAACACACAGCTTCTGGTCCAGAGTGAGGCACCCAGCCTCCAGACCAGAGCAGTGCCCCCAGGCGCCAACTCAACCTAGGTGCACATTCTCCAGGTCCAGAGCGGAGCAATCAGCCTCTGGCCCAGAGACTTGTTGAGTGCACCTCCCACTTTCCCGGACAGAACTGTGCACCCCAGGATAACAGACTGAGTTTCCCTGTTGGGAGAAAACCCCACAGCTAGAGAATCAGCAGTTTCTTCAAGAGTACTGTACATGGAAATTTAGTGAGCAGCAGCATACTAAATTTATAACAAGAAACCCAGCAGTGGGCAGCTGTCTTGAGAAATTCTATGGGTAAGAGGAGATCCCCCCCTGCCTAACATAGACCACAGCTACTACTCAGGGCTATAAACCTGAGGTGAGCAGTGGCAACTCCTGAGAAACACTGGCCATACAGTGACCATAATCAAAAAGCAGAGAAGGACTCCTTCAGGAAAAATCATCTTCCAGCCAAGGGTATACTCCCTACCTCAGGACTCCAAGAAGCACAGAAACTAACAGCCAAAACCTAAATCAGCCCAATGGGTAGAGGTCAGCCTAAAAGCTCAACCAACAAAAGACAGAGCAATATGGCATCTCCAGAACTCAGCCATCCAGGGGCGAACAGCCCTGGACAACGCAGCATAATAGAAAATCAAGAAGATGACCTTACATCTATGTTGATGAAGAGGATAATAGAGGAAACAAATAAAATACGTAAAGAATTAGAGGAAGATAAAACCAAACAGATCATGGCTATCCGTAAAGAAATGGAGGAAGATAAAGACAAGCAGATTAGGGCCATCTGTGAAGAAATATGGGAAGATGCAGCCAAACAGCTTGTGGCCTTCAGAGAAGAAATAATTAAATCACTGAAAGAAATAAAAGAGACAGAGTTGAAGGAACTAAAAGAAAAAGAGGAAAATACAAGCAGACAGGTGAAGGAAGTAAACAAAACAACTCAAGACCTGAAGAGAGAACTAGAAAAATTAAAGAAAACACAAATGGAGGAAATAATGGAGAGGAAGAATTTAGGGAAGAAAACAGGAACTACAGAGGTAAGCATAACCAACAGAATACAAGAAATGGAAGAAAGAATCTCAGGTGTAGAAGATACAATGGGAGAAATCGATGTATCTGTCAAAGAAAATGTTAAATCCAAAAAATTCCTGACACAGACCGTCCAAGAAATCCAAGACAATATGAAAAGACAAAACCTAAGAATAATAGGAATAGAGGAAAAAGAAGACTCCCTTCTCCAAGGCCCAGAAAATATTTTCAACAAAATCATTGAAGAAAAATTCCCCAAGTTAAAGGAGAGGCCAATAAGAATACATGAGGCCTACAGAACACCCAAAAAATTTGACCAGAAAAGAAAATCCTCCCGCCACATAATAATCAAAACAGTAAGTATACAGAACAAAGAAAAAATACTAAAAGCTGCAAGGGAAAAAGGCCAAGTAACATATAACGGCAAACCCATTAGAATCACACCTGACTTTTCAACAGAAACTATGAAAGCCAGAAGGGCCTGGACAGATATCATGCAGACCCTAAGAGAACACAGATGTCAACCCAGGATACTATACCCTACAAAACTCTCAGTCCTCATAGACGGAGAAAACAAGATATTCAATGACAAAAACAAATTTCAACAATACCTACAAACAAATCCAGCACTACAGAAGACACTGAAAGGGAAAATACAACCCAAGAAAATTAGCTTCTGTCAAGAAAACACAGGAAATAATTAACCTACTACAGCAAAACAAAAAGCAACCAAGCACACAACCTGATGACCACAGCCAACATCAAAATCACAAGATCTAACAGCCACTGGTCATTAATCTCTCTCAACATCAATGGACTCAACTCTCCAAAAAAAAGACACAGATTAACAGAATGGATACGTAAACAAAACCCAGCAATCTGTTGCATACAAGAAACACACCTAGGACACAAAGATAGACATTACCTGAGGGTAAAAGGTTGGAAGACGACTTTCCAAGCAAATGGACCCAAGAAACAAGCAGGAGTAGCCATTCTAATATCAGATAAAATAGACTTTCAACCAAAATTAATAAAAAGAGATGAGGAAGGACACTTCATACTCATCAAGGGAAAATTCCACCAGGAAGACATCACAATCCTGAACATCTATGCCCCAAATACAAGAACACCCACATTTGTAAAAGAAACATTGATAAAATTTAAACCACATATAGATCCCCACACATTAATAGTGGGAGACTTCAACACCCCACTCTCAACAAAGGACAGGTCAACAAAACAGAAACTAAACAAAGAAAAAATAACTCTGACAGAGGTCATGAATCAAATGGACCTCACAGACATTTACAGAACTTTACACCCAAACACAAAAGAATTTACCTTCTTCTCAGCACCTCATGGAACCTTCTCCAAAATAGACCATATAGTTGGTCACAAAGCAAGCCTCAACAGATACAAGAAGATTGAAATAATCCCTTGTATCTTGTCTGATCACCATGGAATAAAGCTGGACCTCAACAACAATATAAATAGCAAAATGCCTACACACACATGGAAACTGAACAAGTTATTACTAAATGACAGCTGGGTCAGGGAAGAAATAAAGAAAGAAATTAAAGTCTTCCTAGAACTCAATGAAAATGAAGACACAACATACCCAAACTTGTGGGACACAATGAAAGCAGTGCTAAGAGGAAAGTTCATAGCACTAAGTGCCTTCAAGAAGAAATTCGAGACAGCTCATTCAAGCAACTTAATGGCCCACTTAAAAACCCTAGAAAAAGAAGAAGCAGACACACCAAAAAGGAGTAGACGGCTGGAAATAATCAAACTCAGGGCTGAAATCAATCAATTAGAAACAAATAAAACAATTCAAAGAATCAATGAAACCAAGAGCTGGTTCTTTGAGAAAATCAACAAGATCGACAAACCCTTAGCCAAGCTAACTAAAAGGCAGAGAGACACCACCCAAATCAACAAAATCAGAAATGAAAAGGGGGACATAACTACAGACACTGAGGAAATCCAAACAATCATTAGGACTTACTTCAAAAGTCTATACTCAACAAAATTTGAAAACCTAAATGAAATGGACAATTTTCTTGATCGATTTGACTTACTAAAGCTGGATCAGGACCAGGTAAATCAATTAAATAGTCCTATATCCCCCAAAGAAATAGAAGCAGTCATCAAAAGTCTCCCATCCAAAAAAGCCCAGGACCAGATGGCTTCAGCGCAGAATTCTACCAGACCTTCAAAGAAGAGCTAACACCAATTCTCTTCAAACTATTCCACAAAATAGAAACAGAAGGAACATTACCAAACTCATTCTATGAAGCCACAATCACCTTGGTAACTAAACCTCACAAAGACTCAACAAAGAAAGAGAATTTCAGGCCCATCTCCCTTATGAACATTGATGCAAAAATACTTAACAAAATACTTGCAAACCGGATCCAAGAACACATCAAAGATATTATCCACTATGACCAAGTAGGCTTCATCCCAGGTATGCAGGGGTGGTTCAATATATGGAAATCCATCAATGTGATCCACCATATTAACAAACTGAAAGAAAAAAACCACATGATAATCTCCCTAGATGCTGAAAAAGCATTTGACCAAATCCAACATCCATTCATGTTTAAAGTCTTGGAGAGATCAGGGATACAAGGCACATATCTAAACATAGTAAAGGCGATATACAGCAAGCCTATAGCCAACATCAAACTGAACGGAGAGAAACTTAAAGCAATCCCACTGAAATCAGGGAAAAGACAAGGCTGCCCACTCTTTCCATATCTCTTCAACATAGTGCTGGAAGTCCTTGCTAGAGCAATAAGACAGTTGAAGGAGATCAAGGGGATACAGATGGGAAAGGAAGAAGTCAA
The DNA here is from genome assembly GCF_907164565.1 of Psammomys obesus. Lineage (NCBI taxonomy): Eukaryota > Metazoa > Chordata > Mammalia > Rodentia > Muridae > Psammomys > Psammomys obesus. Next base: position 18,866,595 of record NW_026594428.1, read on the forward strand.
ATTATCACTATTTGCAGATGATATGATAGTATATATGAGTGACCCCAAAAACTCTACCAGGGAACTCCTACAGCTGATAAACACCTTCAGCAAAGTGGTCGGATACAAAATTAACTCAAAAAAATCAGTAGCCCTCCTGTATACAAAAGACAAAAGGGCTGAGAAAGAAATGAGGGAAACAACACCATTCACAATAGCCACAAATGACATAAAGTACCTTGGTGTAACCCTAACCAAGCAAGTCAAAGACTTGTATGAAAAAATTTCAAGTCTCTGAAGAAAGAATTAGAGGAAAGATATGAGAAGATGGAAAGATCTCCCATGCTCATGGCTTGGCAGGATTAACATAGTAAAAATGGCCATCTTACCAAAAGCAATCTACAGATTTAATGCAATTCCCATCAAATTGCCAACACAATTCTTTACAGACCTGGAAAGAAAAATTCTCAACTTCTTATGGAATAACAAGAAACCCAGAATTGCTAAAACAATCCTCTACAATAAAAGATCTTCTGGAGGTATCTCCATCCCTGATCTCAAGCTGTACTATAGAGCAACAGTTATAAAAACTGCATGGTACTGGCATAGAAACAGAATGGTGGATCAATGGAACCGAACAGAAGACCCAGAAATAAACCCACACACTTACGAACACCTGATTTTTGACAAAGATGCCAAAACCATACAATGGAAAAAAGATAGCATCTTCAACAAATGGTGCTGGTCCAACTGGATGTCTACATGTAGAAAAATGCAAATAGATCCATACTTATCACCCTGCACAAAACTGAAGTCCAAGTGGATCAAAGACCTCAACATAAAACCAGACACATTAAATCGGCTAGAAAAAAAAGTGGGGAATACCCTAGAACTCATTGGTACAGGAGAAAACTTCCTGAACAGAACACCAACAGCACAGGCTCTAAGCGCAACAATCAATAAATGGGATCTCATGAAATTGAAAAGCTTCTGTAAAGCAAAGGACACCGTCATCAAAACAAAGCGACTGCCTACAGATTGGTAAAGAATCTTCACCAACCCTTTATCTGACAGAGGAGTCATATCCAATATATATATAAAGAACTAAACAAGCTGAAAAGCAACAAACCAAGTAATCCACTTAAAAAATGGGGAACAGAGTTAAAGAGAGAATTCTTTATAGAGGAATATCGAATGGCAGAGAAGCACTTAAAGAAATGCTCAACCTCATTAGCCATTAGGGAAATGCAAATCAAAACAACCCTGAGATTTCACCCTACACTCATCAGAATGGCCAAGATGAAAAACTCAAGGGACAACACATGCTGGAGAGGTTGTGGAGAAAGGGGAACCCTTCTCCACTGCTGGTGGGAATGTAAACTGGTACAACCACTCTGGAAATCAATCTGGCGCTTTCTCAGACAACTAGGAATAGCGCTTCCTCAAGACCGAGCCATACCACTCCTAGGCATATACCCAAAAGAGGCGCAAGTACACAAAAAGGACATTTGCTCAACCATGTTTGTAGCAGCTTTATTTGTAGTAGCCAGAAGCTGGAAACAACCCAGATGCCCCTCAACTGAAGAATGGATGCAGAAACTGTGGTACATCTATACAATGGAGTATTACTCAGCGATGAAAAATAAGGAAATCATGAAATTTGCAGGTAAATGGTGGGACCTGGAAAGGATCATCCTGAATGAGTTGTCCCAGAAGCAAAAAGACACGCATGGTATATACTCACTCATATAAACTTGCAATATAGAATAAACCCACTAAAATCTGTACATCTAAACAAACTAAGCAAAAGAGAGGACCCTAACTAAAATGTTCAATCCCCATCCTGAAAGGCAAAGAGGATGGACATCAGAAGAAAAAGAAAATAGGAAACAACCTCGGAACCTGCTACAGAGGGCCTCTGAAAGCCAGAAGAAAACAGGAAACAACCTTGAAACCTGCCACAGAGGGCCTCTGAAAGCTTCTGCAGTATAGACTGTCAAAGCAGATGCTGAGCCTGATGGCCAACTGATGGGCAGAGTGAATGGAATTCTATGTAAGAAGTGGGAAATAGTAAGAGCTGGAGGGGACAGGAACTCCACAAGGAGAACAACAGAACAAGATAATTTGAACACAGTGAACTTCCCAGAAAATCATACTCCAAGCAAGGACTATTCGTGGAGATGACCTGGAACCCCTGCACAGGTGTAGCCCATGGCAGTTCAGTGTCCAAGTGGGTTACATAGTAATGGGAAGAGGGACTGCCTCTGACATAATCTGATTGGCCTGCTCGTTGATCAATTCCCCCTGAGGGGGGAGCAGCCTTACCAGGCCACAGTAGAGGACAATGCAGCCACTTTTGATGAGAACTGATAGACTAAGATCAGAAAGAAGAGAAGAACCGCCCCTATCAGTGGACTTGGGGAGTGGCATGCATGCAGAAAGGGGAGGGAGGGTGGGATCGGGAAGGGAGGAGGGAGGGGCTTATGGGGGGATACAAAATGAATAAAGTATAATAAAAAATTTAAAAAAAATAGGGAGAGAAAAGCTATTTATTTAAAAATTAATTTTTCATTAAATAGTATTTAATCTAATATTCATACTTGCACATTGTGTTTTTGGATCAAATCCACCATCTGTTCTTTCCCCTCTCAGCCCTCCCCCATCCCCTGCTACTTTCCACTTCCAACTTCATGTTCTCACTCTGCCTCTAAATACCCAGAGTCTAAATACCACATACAAGTGCTGCTTCTACATGCATGGGTGTAGAACCATCTACTGGAACATGAGCAGCCTCTTAGGACCCTCATTAGGGTGAGGACACACGACTCTCTCAAGCTGTCTTACTTAGAAAAGCATTTCTCATATCATGATGCTTGTCAAAAGACCTGTCTGTCCCCTCAATGCCAGAGAAAGACTATATTCCTGCCTAACCCTGACTTCTGTCTATCGTGAGGGACATGCTAAGGTAGCCCTCCCACACTGGGAACTTGCTTTGCCTCTGCTGCTCAGTCAGTCTTACTGTCAGCATTCAGAGTCGTGTTGTACAGTTTCTATGTTGGCACAAATGAAGGCAATTCCAGGTACATGCACGTGGGAATTACTCTCATCAGACACTGAAGAGGTGTGTATTTAACTTTTCCCAGTAGGTGGCAGTAAATTGACTTGTTCCACTAAGGTCAGGCTAAGGAGAGAGAGACATCTTGGATAAGACCCGCATGTCTTTACTAACTTTCCAGAAAGGGCTATCTGAGCTAGTGGGGCCTTGAACTACCCCTGACCACCAGTCACTTAATGCTGTACTGTCTATGCTATTCAACTTGAAGGATACTTCCATTCATTCCTAGCAAGCTTCATCCACTCTTCAAAAAAGTGTCTGACTGTCCGCTACATGCTGAAGCCCTGAGAATTTTGAGGGTCTCATTCATGTGAGAGGGTGTCTACTTAAAATTTACTACTCTGCAGGGTATCCTGATCCCTTTGTGTGTGTCTCAGGCAACAGAGCACAAAGAGGAAGTGCAGTGTTGTCTTCATGGTGTGCACTGAGTCTCACCGATTCTCCCATGTGCCACTGGGGCTCTCTCAGGCCAGATAGGGGTACGGTACTTTTTGTGGAGACTTAATGGCTGTTGCTCTTTAGCTGATGGTTCTCCTCTGGTCTTGGCATTGGGAATGGCCTGATATTGAGTAATCTTGATTAGTGTGGTTGATGTGAGCATGACTAGTCTTCAAATGGAACTGGGTTCAAGCTCTAATGTGGTCCCTTATTAGCCAACTGACCTTTGTCCTCAACCTGGCAGCTCAATTTCTTTTTCTATAAAGCACAACAACAGCCATGGCCATGAGCATGGAGAACAAGTTCAGAGGGAGGGAGCCAAGCTTAACACCTGCACAGAACTTGGCAAACTTGGTGTTACCTCCAGGAATGTGTAGCAATGTAGTGAGCACAGCTGTGGGCTGAAAAATAGGCTGCCCGATTCTGTCTCTGTGAACTGTGTGATCCACTGACCATTATGAACTTCTTTTTCCTTGTGGACCCATTTGCTCATTTGTTAAATGGGACAACAGTCTCTTCCTCGTAGAGGTGTTGTGAGGATGAAATTAAGGATGAGATTTGCAGAACAGAATAGTCAATGCGGTGGTAAAATGGTGGCTTCCAGAAAGATATGTCTATACTATGAGCCCTGGAACTTGAGAAGATGACCTTATGTGGGAAAAGAATCTTTGCTGCTATAATCAGGCTAAATGTGTTGAGACAATCCTGCTTTGGATTTTCCAGCTGGATTCTTAACCCAGGCATCAGCATCCTTGTAGCAGAGGAGAGAAACATGTGTAGACCATGTAGAAGATGCAGAACTGGAGTGATGCATCCAGCAGGTGAGAAATGTCAGCCCTGCCTGCTGCAAGAGACAAGGAAAGAGGCCCCAGAGCCTTCAGCCTTGCAGCCCTGCCTGGCACTTGATCTAGGCTTTTAGTCTTTGAAGCTGAGGGAGAATGTGTGTCTGTTCTTTTAAGCCACTGTTTGCTGTGGTTTGTTAGGGTGCCTCAGGGAACAGTTTAGACTAGGCCATTACTGATGTAATTCTCACTATTGCTGGAGGCAGGGGAGGGAGCCTGACCTACTCCGGATAGGATAGGGAGGCTGGGATGAGTGGTAAGGTCTTCTAAGAGGCCAGGGGTAGGTGGAGAAACCATTTCAGTAAAGGCCAGTAAGCTAATTATTTTCTGACTTTTCTTTTTTCTTTGGTTTTTGAGATAGGCTGGCCTCAGACTTACAATGTAGCAAGACACTCTTGTATTCCTGGTCTTCCTGACACCACCTCCCAAACACTGAGATTATAGACATTCACCACCATTCCATGCTTGCTAATGATTCGCTTGACTGTTCCACACTTTATCACATGAGCAGCTACCAGCAATGGGACGATGGATTTGGGATGGCTGGGAGCAGACTTTTGCCCTAGGTGGTATTTGCTGAAGGTGGGGTGTAAATAGGGTCGGCCCTAGAGTGGTCTGCCACCTTCTGCCATGTAGTGTTTACAAAATGGGCAGAGATTGGAAACCTCAGGCAGAGTAATTTGATATCTGTAAAGCTAGTGATAGAATGTGGAGATATCTCTTTTGCATGACTTTTCCCCCTTTCACTATTCTTGTAACTTTTGATTATTATTATTTTTTCATAAACTTATCAGTCTATGGCAATTAGAAGTCAAACCCTGGTCTTTGCTCAGAGGTAGTTTGAGAAGATTTGAGATGGGTGCCTTATCATAGGAGAAGGTTGTATGGAAGCAAGTTCAGCTTCCGTGTCTCTCTTGCCTGCCTTTCGTATTAAGAGGCTGCAGAAAGGCCTTCACCTTTCCGATCACACCAGCTCCATGCTCTTCAACTTCCCAGTCTCAGCAATTGTGAGGCAAAATGAATCCCTGTATATCAGTTACCCACCATGTGGCATCTTCGTATAATAGTGGGAAGAAGACTAAAGACACGTAACTCTGGGTGCCAGTAGGAAGATGCTCAAGGCTTTTCTGGATGCTGGAGGCTGCAGTTCTGGATCCAAGGATCGGTCATGTGTGTGGAGCAATCTTGGCTTCCTAACTTCAAGCAGAATCAGGATGCTGATTTAGTCAAGGAGAAAGTGGACTGGCCAGTGATCCCTCCAGAACTGGAAGATGAATCACTGTAGTACAGCCTGGACAGGTCCCTTTAATGAAAACCGGAAACCTTTTCTATGTGATGTTCTAGTGTATATGATTAGATTCTTGGGAGTGGCTATGGTTTATGAAACAAATAGAACCTTGTGCTTGACCCTACAGATGCTGGCTTCTGGCTCAAGTAAAAACTGCATTAGGATGCTCCTGGTTGGTAGCTCCTTCCTCAGGGAAGGGTACACCTCTGCATGCAAAGTGGGAGTAGGTCAGGCCAAGAGTGATGAAGGCGATGTCTTAGCCTTGTGATTTATATAACGTAGCTGGCGAGAACCAGACACCTTGCCTTCACCAGCTTCGCCAGAGCTGTCGAGGGGCCACAGGGACCCAGCAGTGCCTGTGGTTTCTATTTTATCAGAACCTCATAGGCACCTGGAATGAGGTGGGGGGCCAGTGATTTCCTTAGGAGGAAACCAGGTTCTGTTAGGGAGGAGCTTGGACACTCAGCTCAAAGATATGTCTAGCACAGGCCCAGGACAAAAGGGTTCTCACGGAGGGTAGGAGGTATTAAATCCTGGTATGAGCACACAAATGGTATTTTCTGGAAGGCAGGGCCATGGGTATACCACAGGGTGGGGGGGGGAGGTGAGGAAGATATACTGTGAGGACTTGGTGCATCCAGGGGACACACTAGAGTAGATATGGGGAGAGGCTCGTCTCTCCTGCAATCTTGGGGCTGTGCTGGTAGCACTGTGTGGCGCCCACTTCCAGCGTGTTACCCAGCAGCCAGAACCCTGCTCTCCTATGAAGACAGACACCAGTGTATTCTTGCCCAGCTCTTCTGTCCCTCACTGAGAGTTGCTGGGGCCTGAAGGACAGTCCACTTTGAGAGCAACCTGGCCCACTTCACCAGTGTGGATAATGGATGCCACGCCTGGGTCCCAAGTGGCCCCAAGAAAGGGAGCCATGATGATAGGTGGGGACAAGAGCACACTTTCGTCTCTCGGGGACGCTTCCTTTTCCTCTTGCCCCTTAGTCAACTTCTGCATCATAGAATTCAGAAGGCTCTACACAAGGGTCCCCCAGCCAGGGGATGCTGTCTTCTTACTCACACCCTCCACACTCAATATGAATAATTGCCAACAGGTTTTCCCTCTCAGCATCTCTGGATTCATCAGGGCCCTATCGCCTGTACACGAGTGTGGAAACTGAGGCATAGAATGATGTAATCTCCAATTTGGGGTAAGTTCCAGAATGTGCAGGGCCAGGAGTCTTAACTTCTGGGTTATATCTTTGCTCTGAAAGAGCGCTGCTTCTGCCCTTAGCCTTGCTGAGGCAGAGCCTCCCCTCCCCCACAGCCAGAGGCCAGAGGAAGCTAGCCCTGTCTGGATTCTCTGAGGGGGAGGATTTCTGTTGTTTGATGCAGTGGTCATAAGCAAGCCTCTAGTAAATAAATAGTTCAGTTCCCAGTGAAATTGCCTATGCTGGAATTTGAGCCTTTAGAAGAAACATGAATAATGACCAGGACAGAGCATTCTTTTATTCAAACCCAGATAATTTTAACTGTGATTGTAGCAATGTGAGAAAGGCCCAGCTAAGTATATTCTCTGGGTCATAAATTCCTTTTCTCCCTAATGTCCCTCCAGGCCTTATCTGGAGACTCTTGGCTGTGCACTCTCTTTTCACTTCTGTCTTCCTTATTCACTGAGCTCCTTTCTCTGATTTTACTTGCTCAGCAGCTGCAGCTGAAGAGAGCCAAGAATACTTGCTTCGGGTGGCCAAGAAACACGCAGACTGGGACTGCCTCACTTTACCTCCCTGGCCTGCTCCTTCTCAGCACACTGGTCCCCTTATGTAACTCTGGCCCTTTCAGAGCCAACTTGGCCACAGCTGGGTTTAAGAAAAAGTCAGTGGACAACAATTTCGGATGACAGGGCTCCAATTGGCTTTCATTTGCTGCTTTTAACACCGAGTACCTCACATGGCTTTTACCCTAGTGTGTCCTTTGGCTGTGTCTGCGGAATACTTCAAGATGTATTATGATGGTGTTTTAACAAAGGAACAGAGTGGCCAGATGCATTTTAACACCATGAGTTCACTGGATCTATCTCCCGAGCAAGGAGTTTTGCTCCCGGGACAGTGGAGGCATGGCGGGACTGTAGCTGGTCTTAGCTCTCAGATGTCAGGCTTAAAAGACAATGCATTCTGTGCTAGCTAGGGACGGCAACTGCCTTCTTCACATAACTAAACCTACCCTGGAAGTCTTGATTGAACTTGAAGACACCCGAGGCTGCAGAGGAGTAACTAGAAGCTAGGCTTAGGGAAGACAGAGGACAGACAAAACAGAAAGTAGGGTAAAGGAAAAAAGAAATGCCATGATGGTAGAAATAAGTCCAAATATTTCATCATGACAACACAAAAGTGGAAATCAGGCTGAAGCAGAATGTGCAGAAAGTTGAAAATTTAATAAAAGAATATAGCAATATTCATATATTCAGATGCATCATAACTCAAGATGAAAATTATTAAGGGTGAGGCAGGCAATTCATGCTAATGAATGAAGATTCACCCAGGAGGTATAGTAATTTCCACATTGCGTCACCTCCTCCCATCCTTTTCACACAGGAAGACTTGGAAATCATGGAGGGGTTTGGACATACCCTGTTTCAGTAGGATGAAAGAGTAAACATAGACATATACTTACATCTTAATTCCTCTAGTATCATCATATTAGGGAAAAAGATTGTTTTAAGATGTGATAAATTTAAGAACTCCGAGATCAGATCACTTAGGAGGGATCTCAATGCTATTACAAAGATCCCTGTAGAAGAGGAGCCCAAGGAAAGTAGATTCGTGAGAGGGGAGACAAGGCTGAACAAAGATAGAAATAGACAGGAGTCATGTAGCCGTAAACCAAAGAGGGCCAAAGGAGGTGAGCAGCCACCTAAAACCAGAGAGGTCACAGGACAGATTCTCTCTCAGAGCTACAGGCAGGCCCAATCCGTGAAGCAGAGCTCTAAATGTGTATACGATTAAACTATAAAGTTATTAAACCATGTTTCTTTTTTCTGGCAATTTTTTTTGTAAGTCATTGGTGTGGTTCTTGACAAAGAATACTGTAGATTACAATGGTAAGTCACAGTGTCAAAGGGATGGACATGCTTTTGAGTGTTTGGTCTTGCAGACATGTGGGTTTTGGATTTCTGGTGTACAGCCTGGTGAATGAATAGATGTCTATTGATTTAAGTCACAATAGAGCTTGTGGTCATTTGTCATGGTAGCCATGGGAAATGAACATGATTATGAAAAGCTGACTTATGGGACTAGGACAATGAGTCAGTGGTGAAGAGCACTTACTGATCTTCTAGACCACCTGAGTGGTTCTCAGCACCCACGCTAAGCAGCTGACAACTGCCCAGCTCTAGGGGATTTGAAATCCTTTTCTGTCTTCTGCACATACACGAAGACACACACATACAAACACATTTTGTAAATGTAACCTAACATCTGGTATAGTTCACTCATTCTTTTAAAATATGTAAGTACACTTATTAAAAATTAACCATGTATGCACTTGACAGTGAAGACAGTCCTGGATATTTTCAAGTCTTCATTCTAACAGAGGCAAAACAAAGAAAAAAAAAGCAGCTAATACTAGGCAGCAGAATATTCCATCTACTGAATTACAGTATTTAAAACCAAAAGACTGGGTTGGAGAGATGGTTCAATGGTTAAGAACACTGGCTGTTCTTCCGAAGGATCTGGGTTCAAATCCCAGCAATCACATGGCAGTCCACAACTGTCTTTGATTCCAGTTCCATGGAACCTGGCACCCTCACAGAGTCATACATGGAGGCAATACCAATGTAAAAAACAAAACAAAGGACCATAGAAGGTTGACACATGAAAGATTACAGCATAAGATACTCAGAGAGGAATGGGGAGTCAGAAATACATTCATTAGAAATCAGGAAATAGGAAAAGAAATTAATTAAGCTTTTAGCAAAAAAAAAAATCTGTGAAAAGAACAACAAAAAAACCCAAAGAAGGTAGACTAAAGGGAAAAATTAAAGCAAAAATTTATAAAATAGCCTAGAAGTCTACAGGGATAAATAAATAAATACTCTGAAATCATCAATAAATAGAGAAGTTTTTGGCAGTTATAATTAATAAAAAGATAAATATTGGAGAAAACCTAAAGAAAAGGTCTGTAGAGTCTGTAGATAGAGATTTAATCAACCTTCAAAATTTGTGAAAGAATTGAGTCAGTATCCATCCATCCATCCATCCATCCATCCATCCATTCATCCATCCATCATCTGTACATATATATGTATCTATTAGTCATTTACATATCTGTGTAACTATATATGTCTGTTGTATCTATCTAGATATCTATCTATCACTCTATCTATCTATCTATCTATCTATCTATCTATTGATGCTGGGATTCAGCCTGGGGCCTTGGACGTGTTTGGTACATATTCTACCATTGAGCTATTCCTCCTGCCCTAAGAGTTGAATGTATTTTTATTGTATGCTAGTAGTAGCTGATATTGAGAGATTCCTCAGATATCACACATGCTCACAATTTATCAAGTCCAGCAACCTGAATAGAGAGGCAGCCATAAAATAAATGAACATTGGAGACAAAGAACAAGAACCAAAGGCATGATACCCACAGCATTTAACAGATGAGTTTGAGAAGATATCCCTGGGATCATAGGTCAGTTATGGAGAAACTGTTGCAGAGCTCAGAAGATAGAAGGCTAACCAAGTCATTTATAAAGGAAATGGAAACCCATTTCCCAAGCCAAGGAGCATGAGAAAATTCCAAAGGTATATGCAAAAGTATAAGTGAGATATTAATAAGTTGAATCCCATAGTTTAATGGTAATATGTTTTGAAGCAGTGTAGTTGGTTCAACAAGGAGTATCTAGCTCTGTATCAACTACTCTAGTTAATCAGATGAAGGTCCATAATTCCCACAATAAATGTTGCCTTTTGAGTCTCTTCCCAAGCATCTCTTCAGAATAGAAATGCCTAGAAAGCCAAAGAAAATAAAATTTCTTGAACTGGTAAACAGGAAAAACTGTAGAATCCACAAGAGCTAATTGTGTGACAAAATTAATGTCAAGCAAATTCTCCAAAATTATGTCATAACTAAAATTCAATAACAGAAATAAGAATTGAAAAGGAAGAAACACAATTATTATTATTATTATTTTCAGATGCTGTAATTGTTCAATTTGAAACATTTAAAGTCTCAGTTGGCAAATGATTAGAATCAATAAGCTGCCATGGCAAGAGTGTGGAATGAGTTGACTGTGCAAAGATCAGTAATTTTTCTTCCGCTGAGATGGGCAAGTAGAAACTGCAGTAGAAAGAACATTCTGGCTTATAACAGTAACAGAATTACTTACTGGGTATTTGAAATAGACCTATGCCCATCAAGCAGAGGACCTCGCCACTCTCTGTTTCCTACTGAAAAGTAAAAAGTTAGGATAGGCACCTGTCTGCCTAAAAATACATGCTCCTTCAGCATGTGTTGAAACAAGGCTGAGTTCCTGTAGGAAGGCATTTACCATCAGATGAGAAGATGGTATCTACAAGAAGGTGGCTTTGGCTCTTCTGTCTTTTTCCCTGGAACATAGATGAGACATTAGAAAGTCTTTTATCTATCTATCTATCTATCTATCTATCTATCTATCTATCTATCTATCTATCTATCTATTTAATGGTCACATTGGGGAAACTTTCTGCTGAAAATGGTGGAGGACAAGACCAAAGACTCTCCATTTCTGTTGATTTCCTGAAACAAGTCACTTTCGATGGACACCTTAACTTGGGCTTCTTGTTGAGAGGCAGGGAAAAAGGAGAGAGGAGAGGCCTTGAAGCCTCTGATTGAAGCCACTGATAATTAGTTCCTCTCATTCACAAGTGAACAGCACCCTGACTTACATAAAAACCCACAAAAAGCGTGAAAATCAAATAACAGTAACATATCTACCCATGGCCCTAATCTAGAATGTGATACCAAATGCTGTCAAGGGCGAGGCACAACAGGAATGCTCTTTCATTGCTGGTGGGAATGTGAAGTGGTTCTGACACCTTGGGATTTGGCAGATCCTTATAAAGCTAACCATTCTTTTACCAGATGCCCACCAGCTATGCTCCTTGGTGTTTACCCACTAGGTGAAAACGTGCACACACAAAAACCCTGGATATTTATATAAGCTTTACTTACAACTGTGACATCCTTCAGTGGTGAATGGATAAATGAGTTGTGGCACACTCGTAGTTGTCTTCAGTGCTGAAAAGGAGCTAGTGATAGAAAGTGAGATAATCTTAAATGCTTGCTATTTAGTGAAGGAAGCTGAGCTCTGCATGGTATCATATATGTGAGATATAAAATGGTGGGAACACGGAGTGGCCTGTGATTGCCAGGGCTTCAGGAAGGAAGAGTGAACAGGCATGGAAGACTTTTAGGGGCTCTGAGGCTCTGATACTGTGGCTGCTTTTCATTACACGTCTGTCCAACCTCACAGTGTGTAGACACCTCGCAGGAATACCAGTGTAGAATGTGGATGTGAGTGACGTGGACATGTTGACCAATAAGGGCTCTAGGGGTGTGGCAAATACTCCATTTTGTTGTGGAGTGTTGCTGCTGCTGCTGCTGGTGGGGCTGTGCATGACAGACAGGATATATGGGAAGTCTGTATCTCCCTCTCATTTTGCTGTGAACCCTGGGCTGTCAAGATGGGTCAGTGGGTCAAGGATCCTTTCACCAAGTCTGATGGTGTTTCATTCCCAGGACCCACATGGTGAAAGGAGTGAACTGACTCTTGAAAGCTGTCCTCTGACCTCAACTCACAACCTTTGGCAAACACACAGCCACACACACACACACACACACACACACACACACACACACACACTAAATATGTAATAAAGTGAACAGTGAATGGAGAAAATTGGTAATGTTTCACTGGGCATAAAAATGGTAAGGTTCATGGAGAAGCACACTGGATATACAGATGGGAAGAGTCCCCATGCTACAAATGTTTCCCTTTTCTTAAACTAATATAGTCAGGAATTTTCTGATGCAAATCTCTCCAAGATGGTTCCTGGAAATTGATAAACTGCTTCCAGAATTCATAGGAAAGAGGAACACAGAAGGACACTGAGACTACCAGAACCTGGGGAAAGGTGAAGGAAGTCTCAGGACATAGACAAAAGCATGAGCAGCGATCTCACATGGCTCAGCAGGGAGAGGATCCAGCTACCTGATGAGTGAGTCTGGAGACAAGGCAAGAGGGAAGGAGGGCCCATGGGATGGAGAATGCTCCCTGAAGACATCTAACCACAGAGGACACATGGCCAGGGCCTTTCCACCACCTGGGAGACCATGCCTCCCGAGGGACAAGTAGACTCTTTCATTGGCTCCTTTGGCTGGAGGTGACCCCAGAGCTCCACCAAATGTTCCTCTGGCTCCTCTGCTCCTGTGGGTGTAGCTCTCACAGAGTACGGGCTGGTCTCCCAGCCTTCTCTGCTTCGTACCCAGGCTTTCAAAAGGTGATTCTCCCAAAAAAAGCCCCATAACAATTCATAATCATCACATCCAGGGTCTGGATAAATACAGGAAGAAAAAAAAACCCTTAAGTTCAGTTCTCAAAGATGGAAATAAATTCTGCAGGAATTAAAGACTCACTCATGCCATGAGGCCAAATCTTTAATATCACTTGAGAAAAAGAAAAAGAGAACTTTTTTTTTTCACCCCATGGGTACCATGTTAATTTCATTTTCCCACACTGCACGCTCTCATTGGCCTCAAACAAGCAATATAAATGCAGGGTGGGAGTGTGCAATCATGGTGTGGGAGGCGCTGCCTGCTCTGGAGGCTCTAAGGAGAACAAGTGCTGTACTTCTGTCTTTCTGGAACATCTGTGTAGTTGCAGCATTCATTGGCTTGAGGCCACATCACTTTTGTCACTGCCTCTGTCATTATATGGCCTTCTCTGTGTGAGGTTAATATCCGTGCCCTCACTCCAGCATAAGGCTACTGTGATGGTGTTAAAATCCACCCAGGGAATTCAGGATGATCATCTGCCAAGATCTTGAATTTTTATCCCACTCACAAGGAACCCTCCTTCTCTCTTATAATTGTATAACATTGTGAGCGCCATTGTGACATTTTTACACATGTGCTTAATGAGTTCCCATTACCCCTTCTTGCCCCCATATCCTTTCTGTTCACAAATGGTTCTCACCTCCCCACACAAACTCTAGGTTCTGCAAAAAACAAAACAAAACACAACAAAGCAAAATCAGGTAATTTTTGTAAAAAAGATCTTTTCAAGATAAAGAGCCGGGTTCTGAAGATTAGAAGATGTTTCATATTTTGGCATTATTAGCTTACGGCAAGCAGATGAGGTCTTAAATCACAGAACATAAAGGAAAATATTGGTAAATTTGGTTATGTAAAAATTCAAAGTATGGTGCAATAAAACTATGCTGCATGCCCCAAGAACCCAAGATGCTGCTGGACAAAGATTATCAAAGATCAACATAAGACAAGAAGATTGACATAAGACAGAGGCTTCAAGTTTGCTGCCTCATATCTGTGTAAATTGAAGACATTCTCATGGGAGTATGTGAAATGGAAGGAGGCTTTAGTGAAAATTAGCAAAAAATAAAAAGGTAAGGTTGAAAGGATGTGAGGAAAAACTTCAGAGAGTGAGAGAAAGACAGAGAGAGAGATAGAGATAGAGAGAGAGTCCCAAGAGAGGAAAAGCCTTTGCACTCCTTTCATAGGGGTTTCTATAGGCCATGGAGAACGGGGCGAGGGCTGAGGTAGTTTTCATGGAGACTGGTTAATCCTCTGAGCTGTCAAGGGCAGTGCTAATGATGTGGGAGGTGAACATGCTCTATGCCTGTCTTCTGTCCCAGTAGGGAGCTGTTAGGTTGGGGGGATTCAAGTCCCTCTCTGGCCATCTGATTCTAGTTTTGACCTTGACTATCAGTTAGCTGCTGGTCACTCAGCCCCCGCTACTACCTTTCAACAATGCTGCAGGCATTTCAAGGCATGTTACTTAATCAAGGTCTTTGTTTTTTCATCAACACGATCTGTTTGTAGCTTAAGCAAGCAGGGTATGAGCTCTCTCCCAGACATCAAGATTCAGTTCAGTCTTTCTTGGCTATCTCATAATTAGCTCTGTGTCTAAGGGTGGTGAGCTGGAATCCTAGGCAGAAGCTTTTTGTTAGAAAACCATCCTAGCTTACAGTTCAGCCTGTTACAATCAGCTGCGTTAGAAGCAAGAATGTTTGAAGACAATAGTGCCTGCCAAAGCCCCTCAAGGACTTTGGGTGCTGGCTGCGGTCCCTGGCTTAGAGCCCTGGCCCTCCTCTTACCTGTCTGGCTTGGTTATCTTCTACCCAGATACATGCTCTCTTTAGCCCTCTCATTCACTTTCCTCAGTGCCTCAGACCTTGGCATGTTAACTTTCAGTTTTCCCTTTATCCCCAGGCTCTGTCCTCACCATAACAGAGTTAAATAATTTGCAATTTTCTCCATGGGCCTTTTTTCCTGACCATCTACAGGGAGCAGATCCTGCAACAATCTCATGCAAACATATGTTGAACAGTGCTTATAGCAAGTTGAAATGGTAACTGTTTACAAATAATCAAACTCTGTTTTGTTGATTCATACACCAAAATACTACATGGCAGCCCAAGGCAGCAACAGAGCTTATCACCCAAACCTGTAAGTTTTCATAAATCTTGATGAACACAGAAGGCAGGTTAAAGAATGTCACATGAGGTGGCATAGCACGCATGCACTAAAGAGTATCTTGTTTTTTAGCTGGGGTCTCATTATGAAGACCAGGCATCCTAGTTAGGGTTTCTCTCACTGCAAGAAAACACCATGACCAAAAAGCAAGCTGTAGAGGAAAGGGTTTATTTGGCTTACACTTCTATATCACTGTTTATCATCAAAGGAACTCAGGACAGGGACTCAAACAGGAACCTGGAGGCAGGAGCTGATGTAGAGGCCATGGAGGGGTGCTGCTTACTGGCTTGTTCCTTATGGATTGTTCAACTTGTTTTCTTATAGAACCCAGCCCAGGGAGGGTTCCACCCACAAGAACTTATGGGCATTAGAATGTATTATTTGTTTATTTATTTAGTGGGGGCGTGTGATCATTAATTCACAGCAGTAAGTCCCTTTAAGAGGAAAGTTACTTTTCTGTTTTTTAGTGACTTGGCATGCTTCATTGCAGCCGGTGCTGCGGTGCTCAGCCCTCATGGAGACAGCTTGTTGGCTACTGCTCTGCTGGCCTAGGAGCTCTGTGTGTCCCTTTCTTCTAGAATGAATGGATGATGGTTCCATTATGAGTTACAGGCCAGGATGTTTACTGCCATCTGCACAAAGACAATTCCAAATTAGGCTTGAAATACAAGATGTCAACTGCTAGCCTATTCTCTGACATGATGAGGTTCTATTACTGATGGTGACTTATGTGAGTGAGAGGGACACTTGGTTGGTTTGAGTAATATTAAAATATTCCTATTTTTGGATATGTATGTGTATGCTTTTTTTTTTTTTGTGGTGTATTTGTGTGTCTGCTCACACACATGGAAGCCAGAGGGTAACCTTAGCTGTCATCACTCAGGTGCCATTCATAGTTTTTTTTTTTTTTGAGGCAGGGCTACTCACTTCCTGAACCTTGCCAAATAGGCCAGACTGCTTGGCCATAGAGCCCCAGGACCCTGCCTGTTTTGGCCTGTCTCCCTGTATCTGCCTCCCCAGCTCTGGGATAGTGAGTATGTGCTGTCACACCTGTGGGTTCTGGGAAATCAAACTGAGGTCCTCATGCTCTCGACGCAAGCGACTCATCAACTGAGCTCTCAGCCCAGTCCAGAATTCCTATGGTTTATGAGCTACAGGGACCATGCTCATGAGAGATAATAGATTTGCTTCAAAAGGCAGCTGCCAATTTTGTCTAATAGGGATTTTTGAAAGTTTGGTTAAAATCACTGAAAGTATTAGGATATGTGTGGGGAGATGATCTGAACTGAAAAAGTTATCCCTTTTACAGAACATGATGGTAGATGGGATGAGTCAAGCAAGCCCCCTAACAGAGTGTTCTGCCCAGGCCTCGGCCTGCTTAATGCTTGGAAAGCCCCAGGCAGCAGGTCCTTGTGGGCCCATTAAATAGAGAATTCACACTCTCCAGGAGGCTAACTAAAATACATTTCATTTTGACAGTGCATCAGGGGTTGTGAGTCTGCACTAGGCCTGGGGTGGGGAGGGAGTAGGCTGCAGGTAGAGTGTTTGGCTTTCGGGAGCAGCTGACCAGTGAGGCTGGAGGTTCTGACAGAGCGTGGAGGGGGAGGGGGATGTTAGGGAAATGGTTCTCCTGGCCTGTTTGTGGTTTGTATGGATCATTTTGTGGATTGTTCATTGTGGGAATTTGGTATTGATACGACATAATCCTCATCATCCAGAGACTTAAGCTGTTTGAGTTCCAAGACCAATATAATTCAGGGTTAGGAACAAAATTCCTAATTTTGTGAATTCCTAATTCAGTGAAGAACAAAAAAGAGGGAGCTACAAAGATGCTCTCCGGGAAGAGGGAGTGGTCTGGAAGGACTTCCCAAACCTGGGAGCATCCCCATAAGGTTTTCAGGAGAGTGGAGAGCTGCTGTGGGAGAGAAGAGTCTTTCCGTACCCAGTGGTGCTCTGGAGAGTAATGGAAGGCACAGTGCCCAGTGTTTCCCCCTGTGAGGTATCTTCTTTGGGACAGCAAAGGCACACAATGATGAGAATTCCTGTCTGTTTCAGAAACAGCCTGGAGTTACTGTTCTTTCCCAGATTACTTAAGATGCTTCTTTTAGAGGACAGATGGAGTGTATCTGTTTTCTTTCAAAAATATTTCTACAATAGTAAGATAGTTCTTTTTTTTTTTTTTTTGAGTTAAACCAATTTGGGAAATGTGCATTTTAAGTGCAAAAAGGATGTAGCTAATGAGTTGGTGTAGTGCGACAGTAGTAGGTGGCTTGCCTTGGCAGGCATGTCTCTGAGGTTGTAGGAGGTATTTGTGCTTCCTTGTTTCATTACCCACTGTTATTTAAAACAATATAACCTAGGCTTCCCCCTACCTGTGCAGAAGAAACCTCCAAATGAGACATCAGCAACTGTTCTTAGAGAAGTCCCTGCCCAGTGCTTCAGGTGACCATATGACAGTTCATTCTCCTGATGGAGTGGGAACCATGCTCGTCTGTGTTTCAGACATTGGCTGTTGGGTCATAAGGAAGTTCTTCATTGTTTGCCCTTGGTTTCTGTGTGAAACTCTCTTGTCTGGGTGGCCTGCCGAATTAATGAGGGGTAAGTGGGCAACGAGAGGGCTGGTGAAATAAACATGTCCCACACACGGGGCTTTCCCTACTGTGTAGAGACAGGAAAACATGACAAGTTCAGTCAGAAGCAGCAAGAGGACAGGAACGTATAGGGCAGGCTCAGTAGGCTCTGGGGTAGGAGTTGGGGAACTTTGGTCCCTGGAGGGTGTTGCCTGGAATAGATTCCTGGGGTGTGAAGAACAACAACTTCCTTGTTGCAGAGGTAAAGCAAATGAGGGAAACATGGTGGACACCAGAGGATTCTTTTCAGTGATGAGGAGAATGTCTTGAGCATGGAGGGGTTGTTTTGTGGGAGAAAAGAGCTAGAAGGTCTGCCTCTCAGCAGAGATCAGAGAACTCCGAAGTCCCAGTTTACCTTTCTTCTTATCCTTCTGTAATATCCCTGGGCCTCAGACACTCTGGCAACTTCAGCTCTTTTGTGCCCACAAGTAAGGAAGTAACTCCCCTTCTGCCCTTCTCTCTTCTTAGGCTGACCAGCCCTTTGGATGTGTCCTTGGCTGGTCTATTTTGTTTATAGCAGCTGACTAGTCTTGGTGACTTAGAAAGGAATACTGAAAGATGGTTTTTAAATTATTAATGACTTCAGCCTTTTGTAATTAAAATGCTCATTTTCTCCATGAATTTTAAGCATTCATATATCACAACTACAGATAGAAAGTATTTTAATGAATAACATTAAAACACTGAATTCCAAGCAATGAGATTATCTCCATGTCTTGGCTGATAGTCCATATTGAGTCACTCATTTATTTATCCATTCTCTTACTAAATATTTTTGCCCCCTATTGTGGGTAAAGTATTAATAGAGCTCTGCCGACATGACTTCAATAAATACTGGTGCAACAAATCTTGTATGCCTGAATAGCTCATAATTAGTTCGTCTAGACATTTCATGATAATTTCCAGATTTCAGCACCTGAAAATACTCAGGTGAGAGAGAAGACATTTCCGAGGTTATGGATAGGTGGGCAAAGGGAACAGTGAGTTGAGCTGTGTAATTAGGTGAGCTGGAGGCTGAAGGACGGAGGATGGATGAGAGGAAAGTGGTGGGCAATGTGGAGCTTGTTAACATGCGTCCTGATCATGACTCTCATCCAGTTGGTTTTTCTGCCAGTAGCTGGAGTCTGTGTCCTCTTTACCTAGCTTCTGGGTAAGTATTTGGGTCAGTGGAGTCCAGCAGAAGTGTCTCCATATGACTTTTAAGGTCTGTAACAGTGCCATGTACTTCTTCCATCTTCTCTCATGATGCTTGTTCTTAGAACTTGGGCCATGTTGGGAGGAAGCCTCAGTGAGCCCAGGTGAAAGGCCTCAGGGAGAGGCCTGGGGTATACATATGGTATCCTAACAGTCCTCCAAGGAATGTGGACTTGACAAGTGGAATGTGGAATGTCAACTTGACACAAGCTAGAAGCATTTGGGAAGAGGGAACCCCAGTTTAGAAAATGTCCCTACCATATTGGCCCTGTGAGCAAAGCAGTGGAGTATTTTCTTGATTGATGATTGATGTGGAGGGCCTAGCCCACTGTGCGTGATATCACCCTTACTTGGTGGTCCTGGGTACTTTAAGAAAGTAGGCGAGCAAGCCAGGGGGAGCAAGCCAGCGAGCAGCCCTCCTCCACAGCTTCTGCTTCGGCTCCTGCCTCCAGGTTCCTGCCCTGAGTTCATGCTCTGATTTCCCTAAGTGATGGAGCGTGACCTGAGAGTTGTGAGCTGTAATAAACACTTTCCAAAGTTACTTTTGGTCATGGCGTTTTATCACAGCCTTAGCCAGCAATTGCTGGCCAAGAACAGCAGGATATGAGCAAAGATGCTGGAAAGTAACTGCAGCTCCATTAGGGAAGTCATGAGCACCCTGTAAGCCTTCATCACCCAGACATCACAAACGAAGGGCAGCAGTTGCTACTAGGTCCAGACAGAGTTCTTTATCCTCAGAAGTAGAGCATAAAAGCAATTCCCCCTCTGTATTTAATTTAGAAAAGTTTGGGACACTTCGACTTTTAGTTTATTTCAAGTGAGAATGGCTCTTTTTTTAAAGCCAGAAATTTCTAATACTTGCATTCTGTAGTAACTCCCTTTGACTCGGAGTTTACAGTAAAAAGCCTAGTTATTTTTTATATTTTTTGAGAAATTCAGGAAAATGGCTTCCATGTTGTAACTGCTTTATAGCAGTTCAGCAAGAAGTTCAGGGATAGCTGCCAGGAAGTCAGTGAAATGTGGGCCTGAGAAAAGAAGGGTGGGGGTGGTGGCTGGGAGTCTGTGACAGAGGATCCTGAGATGTTGCAGGATATTAGGATAGCCCAACCCCAGGCCTTAAGTAATACTTCACACTATCGATGATGCCAAGAGCTGGCTGACAATCCCAAGCAATGAGGCCTTCACCCAGACCACCAACACTTGTATTTGGTTCTGTGTCTTCAAATCCTTTCTTGATGTTCATATAGGTGTCTTTTCAAATGTGAATTGGTATCCACAGAATGTGATTTCTTTATTTTTTAAATTAATATATAATTATCTCCTCTTTCTTTTCACTCAATTGTGTCCTATCACCTGTCTACTCCCTTTCAAATTCATTGTTTCTTGTTCTTTAATTATATATATAATAATCATATAATTATATTATGTATTATGTTATATAATAATCATATCATATATAATATATAATATATTATATATTATAATATATAATATAATTATATTATGTATTATGTTATATGTAATAATTATATTATATATTATATAGTATATAATATATAACTATAGTATATATAACATAATTATATATAATAATCATATCATATATTATATAATTATATGTAATACTTATATATTTATATATAATAATATTATATATAATAATTATGTTATATATAATATACTCTATTATATATAATAATTATATAATATATGCATATAATATGATATTATATATTACATAATATATAATATTATGTAATATATAATGTATAATGTATAGTATATAGTATATAGTATGTAGTATATAGTATATAGTATGTAATATATAAAATATAAAATATAATATGTAACATATAACATGTAATATATAAGTATGTGTATGCGTTTGCACGTGTGAGTGTATGTGTGTGTGTATGTGTGTGTGTGTGTGTATGTGATTAAACACATAAACCCTAGTTTCTGAGTCTGTTTAGTGTTGCTTTTATGCATATATTTTTGGGATGATGACTTGGTATTGGATAGCCATTGAGGGTGCTCATCCCTGGGAAGACTATTTTCCTCTCGGCAAGTTTTCATTGTCTGTAGCTCTTGGTCTAAGGACAGGCCTTGTGCGCTTTCTCCCATTCCTGTTGGCATGATGATTGGTGTTGTAATTGTGCAGGTCTTCTTTAAGCACCCATTTTGTTGGGATTTCATGGGCACAGCTTCCCTGTCATGACTAGATGACAACCTTGCAGCAGACCTCCTGCTCCTCTGGCTCTTACAATCTTCCTCACTCCTCTTCTGTGATATTCCCTCAGCCTTAGGCGTAGGGGTTCGGTTGTAGAATATGTTTTCTTCCATCTGTGGAGGAAGCTCTGGCACTTTTTGTAAATAGCATCTTGGTTTGGGAGCGCCCCTCACTACTCTCTGTGTCAGTTCCTGTGGTTGCCTAAAGAAGGGGCACGGATCACCACCCCCTACATTCCACGTTTGCTTCCAAGGTTGAGATTGTCTGCTGGTCCAGGAACTGAGACACAAAGGGTCTGTTGACCCATGTTGTTGCATGAGACCTCAATTAAAAAAAGTCTCCTCCCCTTCCTCTGTTTTTCCAGCCAAGCTTGATGACAGTAGCTGTTACCTGCATTTGTCAGAAGCCCTGTAGTATGCTGACCTCAGGAGGCATGGTTGGGTACAGGAGTCTATGGCTGTGCAGAATACCCGAGACTAGCTCAAAACAACAGTTTCTGCAGTACCCCCAGCGTCATAGATGGAGGCATCATGGCTGAGCCCTTCTGCTTAGCTCTGCAGGAAGAGCTGGTGGTTTCTGTTCCAGGCCCTCAGCCCAGTTAGGGAGCTCCTACCCTACAGAATGATCCCATGCGCTCTGTAGCCTTCTGCCTCCAGCACCTGCATCCACATGCCTTCAGCACTTAGCATTTGTATGGAGTACATTGTGAGGCTGTACAGAGGATCACTGAGGGATGGGACCAGCTGACAGAGGGTCAGGATCTGCCCCAATTCAATGGAGACAATGACCAGTCCCTTAGACAGCCTAGGGGAGCCTGCTCAAGCTGCCCTTGGGGAATGACCTGTTCATGAAGGAGGTTTTCACTGGCTTCTGTGTCTACTCCTTCCTCATCTGTCTTGTTCTAAGATGGACAGGGGTCTTATGGGCACTGGCTGTTTCCATGACGTCTTCCTTTCCTTCTGTTCTCCATCAAACAGATTTGTTTTTATTTAGGAGGAAGAGAAAATGGGAAGGATGAAGATGAAGAGGAAGAAGAAGAGGTGGAGGAAGGAGAGAGGAGAAAGATGATGAATAAACAAGGTCAGGAGAAGGATGAGGAGGAAGAGGAAAATGGAGGAAGAAAAAGAAGGATTTATTTCTTGAGTCTCTTGTTGTCTGTAAATGATGTAATCTCTTTGGGAAGTGCATCATCCAAGCTTAGGTCAAAGCCTTCCTGTCCTCACCATCACATCCTCTCTCTCTCCTTCTTGCTGCAGGCTGGACACATGGAGATCTCTAGGGTGTTCTACATAGCAGTGGAGGGCAGCATTGCAGGGCATGTGTGTGTGTGTGGGGGGGCTGGCACAGCCTGACATTGTCAAGTTAGTTGCAGAGCTTGTAGGCTTTGGCTTAATGATGAATATCCCTGCAGCAGCATTTTCCCTCCCTTTTCCTTCCTAGCTCTTTCCTTCCTGCCCCCACTTCCCTTTCCCCCCTCTTCCCTGCTTCCCTTCTCTCTCCCTTCCTTCCTTTCTTTCTTCCACTGTATGTCTACATGTCTCAGATTAGAAGACCAAATAGGATAGAAAACACACATTGCCACATACCTATGTTTTACTCTGCTCCGTTACCAGCCTGGTTCATTTCTCCAGGCAAAGCTGCCCTTAACAGTTTGTCTTCCTTAATCACCTGGCGGTTACCTCCACATCTCTAAGCGATTGCTCTCACAGCTCTTTTGATTTATCAACACTAAACACCATCTATTGGCTTCCTGCTGGAACAGATGAGAATCTACCTTCACCCCTCCCAGCTTCCCCTTCCTGAGAGCTGTACCACCTTTTTAGTTCTACGTTTAATTGGGCAACTCTGAATAATGTATCTAAGCATCTAATTCCTGTTATGTCAACCCCACCTCCTTCCCCGCTGCCAAGATGGGGATTGGAAGGAAGGTTATAACATTCTACCTTTAATGCTCTTCCTTATAGCTTGTGCCAAATCTCTTTCTTCTCCTAGATTTATAATGGACAACCACTGGCCATCGCCTCTCATGGACAGACAGTTTGTGTGGTATTTTGGGCCTCTTGCATAAGGAGACTCCTTTCTAGACAAGCCTGGTTTTGGAGTGTCCTCTGTGCACAGTGGCTGGAGATGGCTGGCTGCTGCCCACCCCGGCTGTGCTCTGTACACTGCTCTTTGGCTGTGTGAACCATATATGTGAGCTTTTGTGTCCACTGTCCTCATTGTTTAAATGAAGACATTATTTCCCAGTCTAGCCTGACACTGGTGAAGAGGGAAGAAAGGACAGACAGATAACATGCACAGCAAAGTTGGGGTTCTGTAGGTCATGCCCTCTGACAGAGAGACTCCTTACTATGGGCAGTGGGAGAAGGAGAGCTTGGCAGGTCTTGGTGGGGTCTCTGTAGGGGGCATTCTCAGGTTCTGGTCATCCAGGAGGAAGAAGCTGCAGTGGCTAGTTTTTGCATACCCTGGTCAATCTTTTCCAAATACTTAGACCAGAGGAAGACATTGCTATGACTCCGAGCCTCACTGGGAGGAAAATTTTGCCAGTTTGCACTGGCAAACTGCTTGTCAATAATACACATTCACTCAGGACTTTGTCTGTTTCTTACACATTCACTCAAGACTACATCCTCTCCCTCCCCCCTTCTCATTTCCCACCCTTACTTGTTTTACTCATCCTTTTAGCTAGAGCACATCTTCAGGTGTTTTCTGAAGAAAGGACACATGGAAAGAAAATTTTGTCATTCCCTGTGTTTATTTTCTTTTGTGCCCTACAGCACACTACAAATCTAGCAGCTAAAATGGTATCCATTTGTTATCTTGCAAATTGAATATGCTGTTTTTCTTTTTCCCCAGCTACAGGACTAAGGTCCCATTTGTTTGTTGTAAGTCAGCGGGGACTTAAAGTGCAGAGGAGGCTCCTCTCCCTGCTCCTGACTCTTCCCCATCTTCAGGGTTGGTAAAGCCAGAGCTGAATACTTTCCATCTTCCCGAGCTTTCTGCCTCTCCACGTTGGTTGCCCGCCATCTGAGAAGGTCTTTTGCACCTGGGCCTCCTGTGATCAGGTGGAGCTGTACCTGGATGACGTCCTGGTACTTACATCCCAAGCTGTGTAAAACCACAGACCAAGTCCCTTTGGCCGCAGTAGATACATAGTTACAGGTTTTGATTATTAAGCAAAGATGTCTTTGAGTGCAGCTCTCCTGCCTACACGTTACATGAATCCAACACACAGAATTGTTTCTCTGCTGACCATGGGCTGGCTGTGCACTTCTAACTTGGGCGTCATTTCCTCTGTGTTGCAGACTGTGATGGTATCATTTTGTCAGAGGGCAGACTGTGTGAACAGGATTAGAGCCTTTAAAAAAGGCACTCCAGAGAGCTCCATCATCCAATCTAGCACATGAAGATACAGTGAGAGGTACCACCTGCCAACCAGGAAAGGGCCTTTGCTGGCCATAGAATCTGTCTTGATCTTGAACTTCTTAGCCTCTAGAACTGTGAGAAATGTATCACTGTAGTCCAAGATCCTCCCAGTGTTTCTTACATAGTTCACAGTCAAAGACTAGACAAGCCCTAAACCCACAAATTCAAGGTCACGGCCCTGGGAAGCAGGTTTTTCTAGTGTGCTACCTGATATAGTAGCCATGGGGGACCCTCTTACCCTTGTTTCCTGGGCCTGAGTTCCTGCCTGAGTGATTGATGATGCGGTAATCTGACTATTTGTTTGATTCTTTTTTTTTGTTATATATATATATTTTATTATTATTAATTACACTTTATTCATTTTGTACCCCCCCATAAGCCCCTCCCTCCTCCCCTCCCAATTCCACCCTACCTCCCCTTTCTGCATGCATGCTCCTCCCCACGTCCACTGATAGGGGAGGTCCTCCTCTCCTCCCTTCTGATCTTAGTCTATCAGATCACATCAGGAATGGCTGCATTGTCTTCTTCTGTGGCCTGGTAAGGCTGCTCCCCCCTCAGGGGGAGGTGACCAAAGAGCAGGCCAATCAGTTTATGTCAGAGGCAGTCCCTCTTCCCATCACTATGTAAGCCACTTGGACACTAAACTGCCATGGGCTACATCTGTGCAGGGGTTCTAGGTTATCTCCATGAATAGTCCTTGGAGTATAAGTCTTTGAGAAGTTCCCTGTGTTCAAATTTTCTTGTTCTGTTGCTCTCCTTGTGGAGTTCCTGTCCTCTCCAGCTCTTGCTATTTCCCACTTCTTATATAAAATTCCATTCACTCTGCCCGACAGTTGGCCATCAGGCTCAGCATCTATTTTGATAGTCTGCAGGGCAGAGGTTTTCAGATGCCCTCTGGGGCAGGTTCCTAGGTTGTTTCCTGTTTTCTTCTTCTGGCTTTCAGAGGTCCTCTGTAGCAGGTTCCTAGGTTGTTTCCTGTTTTCTTCTTCTTCTGATATCCATCCTCTTTGCCTTTCAGGATGAGGATTGAGTGTTTTAGTCAGGGTCCTCTCTTTTGCTTAGTTTGTTTAGATGTATCGATTTTAGTGGGTTTATCCTATGTTGTATGTTTATATGAGTGAGTATATACCGTGTGTGTCTTTTTGCTTCTGGGACAACTCACTCAGGATGATCCTTTCCAGGTCCCACCATTTACCTGCAAATTTCATGATTTCCTTATTTTTCATTGCTGAGTAATACTCCATTGTATAGATGTACCACAATTTCTGCATCCATTCTTCAGTTGAGGGGCATCTGGGCTGTTTCCAGCTTCTGGCTATTACAAATAAAGCAGCTACAAACATGGTTGAGCAAATGTCCTTTTTGTGTACTTGAGCCTCTTTTGGATATATGCCTAGGAGTGGTATGGCTGGATCTTGAGGAAGCGCTATTCCTAGTTGTCTGAGAAAGCGCCAGATTGATTTCCAGAGTGGTTGTACAAGTTTACATTCCTACCAGCAGTAGAAGAGGGTTCCCCTTTCTCCACAAACTCTCCAGCATGTGTTGTCACTTGAGTTTTTCATCTTGGCCATTCTGATGGGTGTAAGGTGAAATCTCAGGGTTGTTTTGATTTGCATTTCCCTAATGGCTAATGAGGTTGAGCATTTCTTTAAGTGCTTCTATGCCATTCGATATTCCTCTACAGAGAATTCTCTGTTTAGCTCTGTTCCCAATTTTTTAAGTGGATTACTTGGTTTGCTGCTTTTCAGCTTCTTTAGTTCTTTATATATACTGGATATGAGTCCTCTGTCAGATAAAGGATTGGTGAAGATTCTTTCCCAATCTGGAGGCAGTCGCTTTTGTATTGATGACAGTATCCTTTGCTTTACAGAAGCTTTTCAGTTTCATGAGGTCCCATTTATTGATTGTTGCTCTCAGAGCCTGTGCTGTTGGTGTTCTGTTCAGGAAGTTCTCTCCTGTACCAATGAGTTCTAGGGTATTCCCCACTTTTTTTTCTAGCCGATTTAATGTGTCTAGTTTTATGTTGAGGTCTTTGATCCACTTGTACTTCAGTTTTGTGCAGGGTGATAAGTATGGATCTATTTTCATTTTTCTACATGTAGACATCCAGTTGGATCAGCACCATTTGTTGAAGATGCTATCTTTTTTCCATTGTATGGTTTTGGCATCTTTGTCAAAGATCAGGTGTCCATAAGTGTATGGGTTTATTTCTGGGTCTTCTGTTCGGTTCCATTGATCCACCATTCTGTTTCTATGTCAGTACCATGCAGTTTTTATAACTGTTGCTCTATAGTACAGCTTGAGATCAGGGATGGAGATACCTCCAGAAGATCTTTTATTGTAGAGGATTGTTTTTAGCAATTCTAGGTTTCTTGTTATTCCATACGAAGTTGAGAATTTTTCTTTCCAGGTCTGTAAAGAATTGTGTTGTCAATTTGATGGGAATTGCATTAAATCTGTAGACTGCTTTTGGTAAGATGGCCATTTTTACTATGTTAATCCTGCCAAGACATGAGCATGGGAGATTTTTCCATCTTCTCATATCTTATTCTAATTTTTTCTTCAGAGACTTGAAATTTTTTTCATACAAGTCTTTGACTTGCTTGGTTAGGGTTACACCAAGGTACTTTATATCATTTGTGGCTATTGTGAAGGGTGTTGTTTCCCTAATTTCTTTCTCATTCCTTTTGTCTTTTGTATACAGGAGTGCTATTGATTTTTTTGAGGTAATTTTGTTTCTGGCCACATTGTTGAAGGTGTTTATCAGCTGTAGGTGTTCCCTGGTAGAGTTTTTGGGGTCACTCATGTATACTATCATATCATCTACAAATAGTGATAATTTGACTTCTTCTTTTCCAATCTGTATCTTATTGATCTCCTTCAACTGTCTTATTGCTCTAGCAAGGACTTCCAGCACTATGTTGAAGAGATATGGAGAGAGTAGGCAGCCTTGTCTTTTCCCTGATTTCAGTGGGATTGCTTTAAGTTTCTCTCCGTTCAGTTTGATGTTGGCTATAGGCTTGCTGTATATCGCCTTTACTATGTTTAGACATTTGTCTTGTATCCCTGATCTCTCCAGTACTTTAAACATGAATGGATGTTGGATTTTGTCAAATGCTTTTTCAGCATCTAGGGAGATTATCATGTGGTTTTTTTGTTTCAGTTTGTTAATATGGTGGATCACATTGATGGATTTCCATATATTGAACCACCCCTGCATACCTGGGATGAAGCCTACTTGGTCATAGTGGATAATATCTTTGATGTGTTCTTGGATCCGGTTTGCAAGTATTTTGTTAAGTATTTTTGCATCAATGTTCATAAGGGAGATTGGCATGAAATTCTCTTTCTTTGTTGAGTCTTTGTGAGGTTTAAGTACCAGGGTGATTGTGGCTTCATAGAATGAGTTTAGTAATGTTCCTTCTGTTTCTATTTTGTGGAATAGTTTGAAGAGAATTGGAGTTAGCTCTTCTTTGAAGGTCTGGTAGAATTCTGCGCTGAAGCCATCTGGTCCTGGGCTTTTTTTTGGATGGGAGACTTTTGATGACTGCTTCTATTTCTTTGGGGGATATAGGACTATTTAGTTGATTTACCTGGTCCTGATTCAGCTTTGGTAAGTCAAATAGATCAAGAAAATTGTCCATTTCATTTAGATTTTCAAATTTTGTGGCATATAGACTTTTGAAGTAAGTCCTAATGATTGTTTGGATTTCCTCAGTGTCTGTAGTTATGTCCCCCTTTTCATTTCTGATTTTGTTGATTTGGGTGGTGTCTCTCTGCCTTTTAGTTAGCTTGGCTAAGGGTTTGTTGATCTTGTCGATTTTCTCAAAGAACCAGCTTTTGGTTTCATTGATTCTTTGAATTGTTTTATTTGTTTCCAATTGATTGATTTCAGCCCTGAGTTTGATTATTTCCAGCCGTCTACTCCTTTCTGGTGTGTCTGCTTCTTCTTTTTCTAGGGTTTTTAAGTGAGCCATTAAGTTGCTTGAATGAGCTGTCTCGAATTTCTTCTTGAAGGCACTTAGTGCTATGAACTTTCCTGTTAGCACTGCTTTCATTGTGTCCCACAAGTTTGGGTATGTTGTGTCTTCATTTTCATTGATTTCTAGAAAGACTTTAATTTCTTTCTTTATTTCTTCCCTGACCCAGCTGTCATTTAGTAACAAGTTGTTCAGTTTCCATGTGTGTGTAGGCTTTTTGCTATTTCTGTTATTGTTGAGGTCCAGCTTTATTCCATGGTGATCAGACAAGATTCAAGGGATTATTTCAATCTTCTTGTGTCTGTTGAGGCTTGCTTTGTGACCAACTATATGGTCTATTTTGGAGAAGGTTCCATGAGGTGCTGAGAAGAAGGTAAATTCTTTTGTGTTTGGGTGTAAAGTTCTGCAAATGTCTGTGAGGTCCATTTGATTCATGACCTCTGTCAGAGATATTGTTTCTTTGTTTAATTTCTGTTTTGTTGACCTGTCCTTTGTTGAGAGTGGGGTGTTGAAGTCTCCCACTATTAATGTGTGGGGATCTATATGTGGTTTAAATTTTATCAATGTTTCTTTAACAAATGTGGGTGCTCTTGTATTTGGGGCATAGATGTTCAGGATTGTGATATCTTCCTGGTGGAATTTTTCTTTGATGAGTATGAAGTGTCCTTCCCCATCTCTTTTTATTAATTTTGGTTGAAAGTCTATTTTATCAGATATTAGAATGGCTACTCCTGCTTGCTTCTTGGGTCCGTTTGCTTGGAAAGTCGTCTTCTAACCCTTTACTCTCAGGTAATGTCTATCTTTGTGTCTTAGGTGTGTTTCTTGTATGCAACAGATTGCTGGGTTTTGTTTACATATCCATTCTGTTAATCTGTGTCTTTTTATTGGAGTGTTGAGTCCATTGATGTTGAGAGAGATTAATGACCAGTTGCTGTTAGATCTTTTGATTTTGATGTTGGCTGTGGTCATCAGGTTGTGTGCTTGGTTGCTTTTTGTTTTACTGTAGTAAGGTTAATTATTTCCCGTGTTTTCTTGAAAGAAGCTAATTTTTTGGGGTTGTATTTTCCCTTCCAGTGTCTTCTGTAATGCTGGATTTGTTTGTAGGTATTGTTGAAATTTGTTTTTGTCATTGAATATCTTGTTTTCTCCATCTATGAGGACTGAGAGTTTTGCGGGGTATAGTAGCCTGGGCTGACATCTGTGTTCTCTTAGGGTCTGCATGATATACGTCCAGGCCCTTCTGGCTTTCATAGTCTCTGTTGAAAAGTCAGGTGTGATTCTAATGGGTTTGCCATTATAGGTTACTTGGCCTTTTTCCCTTGCAGCTTTTAGTATTTTTTCTTTGTTCTGTATACTTACTGTTTTTATTATTATGTGGCGGGAGGATTTTCTTTTCTGGTCAAATTTGTTGGGTGTTCTGTAGGCCTCATGTATTCTTATTGGCCTCCCCTTTAACTTGGGGAATTTTTCTTCAATGATTTTGTTGAAAATATTTTCTGGGCCTTGGAGAAGGGAGTCTTCTTTTTCCTCTAATCCTATTATTCTTAGGTTTTGTCTTTTCATATTGTCTTAGATTTTTTTTGGACAGTCTGTGTCAGGAATTTTTTGGATTTTACATTTTCTTTGACAGATACATCGATTTCTCCCATTGTATCTTCTACACCTGAGATTCTTTCTTCCATCTCTTGTAGTCTGTTGGTTATGCTTACCTCTGTAGTTCCTGTTTTCTTCCCTAAATTCTTCCTCTCCATTATTTCCTCCATTTGTGTTTTCTTTAATTTTTCCAGTTCTATCTTCAGGTCTTGGGTTGTTTTGTTTACTTCCTTCACCTGTCTGATTGTACTTTACTGTTTTTCTTTTAGTTCCTTCAACTCTGTTTCTTTTATTTCATTCAGGGCTTTAAGCATTTCCTTTCTAAAGGCCATAAACTGTTTGGCTGCAGCTTCCTCTCTTTCTTTACGGATGGCAATATTATGAGTTTATCTTCCTCTATGTCTTTACGTATCTTATTTGTTTCGTCTGTTATCATCTTCATGAGCATAGTTGTTAGGTCATCTTCTTGGATTTCAGTTATGCTGGGGTGTCCAGGGCTAATTGCCCCTGGGTAACTGGGTTCTGGAGATGCCATATTGCTCTGTCTTTTGTTGCTTGAGCTTTTACGCTGGCCTCTATCCATTGTGCTATCTTAGGTGTTTGGAATTATTTTCTCGTGGTTCCTGGGGATCCTGTGGTGGAAAGAATCCCCTTGGCAGAAAGCTGGTTTTTCCTAAAGGAAGTCTTCTCAGCTTTTTGGGTTTAGTCCCTGGATGGCTGGCGTTTTTTCAGGAGTTGCTGCTGCTCACCTCAGGGATAGAGACCTGAGTGGAAACTGTGGTCTTTGTTAGTCGAGAGGGTTCTCCTCTCACCCAGGGAAGTCCTGAGAACAGCTGCCCTGTTTCTGGGTTTCTTGCTGTAAATTTAATGATCAGCTGCTGTGACTCAGTTGGACATGTGGCACGTAGCAACTGTTTGTGCCTGTGTCTGGAGCACAGCTGAGTGATGGTGGCTCAGCCCCACCAGTCTGCTACTCTTTTTCCAGGGAAGGCTTGGGTGATTTAAGTCAGTACAGTTTCCTTCCTTCCCTGTGGATTCTCTGGAGACTGGGACTCCCAGTCTCTTTTTTTGCCCTGGTGCGCACTGTTCAGTCTCTGCTAGCTGGCTGGCTGCAGAAACTGCCTGTGTCTGGAGCACAGCTGAGTGATGGCGGCTCAGTCTCCGCCAGCTCTCTGTCGCACAGAAACTGCCTGTGTCTGCCTTTACGTCCTTTGGGAGCCTGGGTGTCTGCCTAAACTGGGTAATTTTCCCGAGACCTTTTAGGGGTGGGGGTGTCGACTGAGTGCTCTGAAATCAGACCAGCCGTTTCCCTCCCTGTGTGTTTGCACTGGACAGTGAAACTCATTTGCTGGTGCCCTGGTGCCCACAGTTCTATCTCAGGTGGCGAATCAGGCACCCAGGCAGGCAGGGCTCTGTGCTGGAGCCTGGGTCCCCAGCTCTGGCTCTGGGCTGGCTCCTGGGGCGCCCGTGGAACCCGAGTCTTTTCCAGGGGATGTCTGGATGATCTAAGGTCGGTCCCAATCGTTTCCTGTACTGTGGGGTTATCTCTTGACTGAAAATTCCAATCTCTGATAGTGTGGTGCGCATGGTTCAGTCTGGGACCTTGACCAGATATGCTGGCTTGTGGCTCTGGGCTGGGGCTGGGGCTGGCGGCCAGCAGCCAAGCATCTGGCAGCACCGGGATCTCTTCCGAGGTTTAGTTGGGTGAGTTAAGAGCTGATTGAATCCCCCACCGTGGGGTATCCTCTCACCTGGAAAACACAATGACTATGTTTTATGGCCGCGAGTTCTGATTGCTGGTCAATGTGCTGATCCTGCTGCTGCTGCTCAGAATGAGAGTCCTCCCGGCGCTGCCCTATTTGTTTGATTCTTAAACTTTAAGGTACCACTTTTCTCATTACCTCATAGATTATTCGCTCCGGGCTTTCTGAAGACCATTCCTTTCATTTTTCTGCAAAGTAAATTACTCTGGATGCTAGACAAACGTAAAGCGAGGGGATTCTATATGTTCGAGACCATTGTTCTCATCTCCTTTATTGTCAGTAACCAACACACAGGGACAAATCAGGCAATCTTTGGCAAGGTGATAAAGGCTAGTGTGCCAGTAGTGACTGAGTGGACATCGTGTAACTTTGGATGGAAGGACAGAGCATCATTGTGAAGTTTTCATTCTGAAATGGCATAACCTTAAACCAACCACAAGGAGGCATAGGACATGTAACAATGTCTGTTGTATTCGAACCAAGTTGCCCCTGTCAGGCCTTAAGAGACAAGTGAAGAGTGTGGACATGTTCTAGGATAATTGAGATCCAAGAGCTATGAAAAATAAAAGTGACATTAGCATTTTGTAGATGAGTTAAATAAAGCTAAAGGACATTTTAGTGTCAGCTGATAAATTAAAATATGGAAGGTGGCTTGAATAAATGTAGTTTCCTTGCAAACTTTGCTGAAAGTTGGGAAATATACCATGGCTATTGAAGGTTCTTAGGAGTGCTCTATGAGGCTTGAGGGTTCAATTATCTTTGTTCTTGTGGTTAAGGCAGAATGAATGATAAAGAGAATGGAATAATATGTTAATATACATAATTAAGACAAATGACATGTGTCTTTCATTCTTGTAGTTTTTTGTAAATTTGAATTATTTTCAAGAAAATAGTTAAAAAATGTGAGGAACAGAAAAACACCATGGTGAACAACCTTGCATTCATCTCAGGGCAATTGCATTACGTGAGGGAATTCTTTGCATTATTCTAAATAATGTGGCTCCATCTAAAGATTGCCATGCTAAAATGGTTTGGTTGGTGCTGCAAAAATTGCCAGGCAGCTTTTGGCTCCAGATCCCAAGATAGAATGTTTTGAAATGAGCGTCAGTGATGAGAAAGAACCACCTGAGTGAAGGAGGCAGAAAGCTGGTTTGGGCATGGATCCCACCTTTCCAGACTGTAATGGCTACTGTTGAGTGTCAAGATAACAGGACCACCATGCATGGAGATAACCTAGAACCCCTGCACAGATGTAGCCCATGGCAGCTCAGTATCCAAGTGAGTTCCCTAGTAATGGGAACAGGGACTGTCTCTGTCATGAACTCATGGGCTGTCTCTTATTACGTACCCCTGAGGTGGGGAGCAGCCTTACCAGGCCACAGAGGAAAACAATGCAACCAGCCCTGGTGAGACCTGATAGGCTAGGGTCAGATGGAAGGGGAGGAGGTCCTCCCCTACCAGTAGACTAGGGGAGGGTCATGGGAGGAGATGAGGGAGGGAAGGCAGGATTGGAAGGAGACAAGAGAGGGGGCTACATCTGAAATACAAAGTGAATAAACTTTAATAATAAATAACTAAATAACTAAATAACTAACTAAATAAATAAATAAATAAAAGAAAAGGCCCTAGAAGCCATCTAGGAGCTAAGCCCCAGGCATGCCTAGATGTGTTGCTTAGATTAGGTTAATGGAGGTGGGAAGAACCAGCTTCACTGTTGGGGGCACTATCGAGTAGGCTGGGGACCTGGACTGAAAAACAGAGAAAGTGAGTCAGCACTCACCCAGTCTACTTCCTAGTGCAGATGCAATGTGACAGATGCCTCTGCTCTGGCTGCCATGACCTCCCTCCAAGATGGACTGTACCCTGTAACAGTGCACCCAGACACAAGCTTTTCCATGGCCTCCCACCATGATGGATTGCACTCTTAAACAGTGAGCCCAGACACAAGCTTCTACAGCATATTTTATCACCACCGTGACAGGGAAAGTAACAGACACAACATCCTTAAGTTCCCAATGGAAGTCGATTGCTTTTCTCACTATTGTGACAAAATACCAGACATAAGCAACTTACAGAAGGAGAGGTTTGTTTTGGCCCTTACTTCAGAAGTCCACCATGGCAGGGAAAGTGTGGGGGCAGGAGTCAGAGGCAGCTGGTAACCTGTGTCTGCGTCAGGAAGAAGAGAGAGGTGAATGCTGGTGCTCAGCTCCTTTTATTTTGTGTATTCAGCCCAGTCTATGGACTGGCGTCACCCATGATGAGGAGCTCTTAGCTCCTCCATACTGATTCCTGTCTGTCTTATATCCAGATTCTGGGTTCCTTTTTCTTCTAGATCTGCTCACATGGGTGATCCATCCAGGGGCTTCTCCATTCATCTTCAGGCAGGCGTTGTTTGCCCATCTTTGCTCCTTTGAGTCTAGTGAAGACATCTTCACCAGACATCTTGTGCCCTTGAGTCTAGTGAAGACATCCTGATTCTGAGGGGCTGGAAGCTCCCAGCACACTGGCTTGTCTACGTCCAGAGATGAAGCCTGAACTCAAATGGGCAATGAATAAACAATGAACGTTCTTTTATAGTTGAAACACAACCCACCGGACACAATATAGTCCCCTGCTCATTGCACCTAACTCACGGAGTCCCAGATAAGAGCAGACTCCGGGGTTATAACAGTGGGAGGAGTTCTGATTAGGGGTCTTCGGGGCATGGAAGGGACTAAGCTCAGGACTAACTCAAGAGAAATGACAACTAGAAGTCAGATGTTCTTGTCAGCAGAGGATCATGTGGCAGAGGGACAGATGTTCATGTAGACACAGCATGTCATGGGTAGGGGCAGGTATTCACACAAACACGCAGGTAAGGGTAGGATGTGCCCCAGAATTGCCCACAGACAGCAAGATGCAATAGGTTGTCTTGTGACACAATGGTTAAAAGACAGTGTGGGAGTTCCCAAGGCAGCCTGGGCTGGGCTGGATAGCCAAAGCTGACACCATCCACTAGGCTGGTGAGGTCTGTGGTTTGCATTTGTCTTTCTCTCCTCGTTGTGGTGACTACATTAAAATGAGCTGAGCAGCATAAACAGGATGCAGTGTGGATAGAAGGCCGTCTAGCCCCAGAGCCCTGTATTTTACACTGAAATTCTGATTAAAACTCCCTCACATAACTACATATCCCCAGGGCCAGCTGCTGCTTTGACCAGAGGTCTTTAAGTGGCATGCCTGTGCATAGATACACTCTGCTGCCATCAGAATGCTCCAAGTGTCCTTTAATACTGTTCATGCCAGTGATGTCCTGTGGGCATTGCCGTATCTAAATATTTTCTTTCAAATTGAAAATCCCAGTAGCTCAGAATCATCAGAATGTAATGAAGCAGGTGAAAGTCTGACTTAATTTTCTCTCTGCAAACTTTACAAGCAGGTGAGGAAAGCAAGGTCTCAGGGACTTCTTGATGGCAGAGATAGCAGCTGGTGGCTGGAGGCAGCCACCCCATCAGGAACTACAGAGGGAGAGATGAGAGACAGACCAAGATGGCAATAGAAATGCAGAGATCTCCTTGGGGGCCTGAGGCCTGAGGCTTCAGACACTGCAGTAATCTTTCTTACCTCATTTTTTTCTTCTTTTTTTTTTGGGGGGGGGCAGGGTTTCTCTGTGTAGCCTTGGCTTTCCGAGACTTGCTTTGTAGACCAGGTTGGCCTCAAACTCACCGAAATGCTCCTGCCTCTGCCTTCCTGAGTGCTAGGGTTAAAGGTGTGCACCACTTCTTCTGGCTCCTCTATTTTTTTTTTTTTTTTAAGATTTCATGCACTTCATGCTGGCCTTGAACTTACTATGTAGTTAGGAATGCCCTTTGATTTCTAGTCCTCCCACCTCCACCTTCTGAGAGCTGGGATTCCACTCATTTTATTAAAAAATTGATGATAAAACCTGGGGCTTCATGCATGCTAGGCAAACACTTTATGAACTGAACTCTATGCCCTGCTCCAAATATGAATTCCTACCCACTGTTTTCCCTCTTTAGTGAAGAGTCCCCTTTCCTCCATCCCTCAGAAGCCATGTCCATCTGGAGGCACAGGGGGCATCCTTGACTGAAAATGGACTGTTTGCATATGCAATGAGTTAAGACAAGGACTGATCTTCTGAGAAGAGGTACTAACAGATACGGTGAGGAGGAAGAAGGCCTATGATGATGGCAGAGATAGTGTGACATAGACACAGTCTCCTGAAGCTGGGAGAGACAAGGGGCAGTTTTCCTGAAGCCCTGGGCCCTGGAATGGCCCTTCTGATGCCTGCGTTTTGTAACCCTGCTTTTCAGCAATATGAGAGGAAAATTTTTTGTTGTTTTAAAGATACTCAGTTTGGGCTCATTTATTACAATGACCTTAAAAGATGGAGGTTATTTCAGGGCAACTTGAAAAGCAAAGCTTTTTTTTCCTTTCTTTTTAAAGGTGGCCTAGTGATGATTTGGCATGAACTATCTGTACTTCCACTGTGACCTGTTTTGCTGAAATCTTGTTGGTTTTGGGATTGGAGCTCTAAGCTATGGCTTATTTCTGAGAGGATGCAATTTAATTTGCTACTGATCAGAGGCTGCATGGATTTCTGTATTGCACGAGAATAAAACTTCCCAAACATTGGATGGTTTTACTGTGTCTGCTGCTGTAGGTTTCATGCCTTCAGTATGAGGGGTTTGGATCAACAGGGATAGGGGCAGGACCAAGAACAAAGATATGGGGGCATCAAAAGATGAATTCAGGGGAAGATGTAGCAGGCAGGCAGGTAGGCTGAACTGTCCTCTTGTGCCTCTGGCCTGCTGGGAGGGGTGATTGCATTAGTATCAGCCTGCAGGATAGCTCAGAAAAGGGAGCCCTTCAGGTAGAGAAAAAAAGAAATCCATTTGGATAGCCACTTTTCTAGATTATTTGCTGTGAAAAGAGTACTGCCTCAGGAAGCCATTGTCAACAAAAGAGCCCTACCCTAAAGCAGGGGAGGACAGATGTCACTCAGTTTCCAGATTTTCCTGTCAGTCTGGGCTCCAGCTTGTCACCAGGACCTCTCCTCCCCTCTCCTCCCCTCTCCTCCCCTCTGTTCCCCTGCCCTCCCCTCCCCATCTTTCTTTTTCCTCCAAACAGCTCAGATCCTGTGCAGTGTCAAGTGTGTGTGAATGGTGACAGAGCAGGCTGGAACAATCTGACGCCAGTCTGCGCCACCTTCCTCCTCAGACTCAGAGCCTGTCATTCTTCCTGCTTTCCATGGCCCTTGTGAGAAGGGCTGACAGCAAATCAAGATGGCCTGTGTGGGATGTAAGGATTCTGAGTTACTTTCTTTTCTATCTGTCTTTGAGGGCAAATGTCCTACATCCATTAGCTACCCAGCAATGAGACAGGTAGCAAGGAACATGTGTAGATGCGACATTTCCCAGCAATCCAATGCCATGAAGCATCTGCAGCAAAGATGAAAATGTGGTCATTGGTTTTGGTCAAGGAACTGATAAGAATATCGGGTCTGATGCCCTTGGCAACTTACTTCATTTTACATTTCTAGCAATACCTTTCCTTGTGAAAATTTTCTACTGTTTCAGTCAGCAATTATCATTTCCTTTAATTTTTCAGTGTGTGTGTGTGTGTGTGTGTGTGTGTGTGTGTGTGTGTCTGTGCTGGTGAGTACAGGTGCCTTTGGAGGCCAGAAGAAAGCAGTGGTTTTCTAGAGTTACAGGCAGTTGTGAGCTACCCTGTGGATGCTGGGAGCTGAACTCTGTTCTCTGCAAGAGCGGCAAGTGTTCTTAGTCACTGAGCCATCTCTTCAGCCCAGGATT
The DNA here is from genome assembly GCF_907164565.1 of Psammomys obesus. Classification (NCBI taxonomy): domain Eukaryota; kingdom Metazoa; phylum Chordata; class Mammalia; order Rodentia; family Muridae; genus Psammomys; species Psammomys obesus. Next base: position 18,904,632 of record NW_026594428.1, read on the forward strand.
ATCACCTTCCAAGTGACATTTGCAATATATATTTGCAATTCTGTGTAAGTGCCCTCTCTACTTATTTCCAAGATGTAGACAATACCCTATAAAGAAAGCCTGTTTTCCTTCTTCCCCTTTTCTTTTAGCCCATTGCACCTTCCAATCTGCAACTTTTTTCCTCTGTGGATTAACATGTACCAGATATTTCATACAAACGCAATGAGGCTTTGTGTTGGGCTTTCACTTAGCATAATGTTTTAAAAGCTCATTCTCATTGTATTGTGTATCAATACTACATTCCTTTTGATGGTTGAATTATATTTCATCATATGGATATACCATGATATGCTTATCCACTGGTGTACGTTCAGGTTGTCCCAATCTTTTGCCTGTTGTAAATAATATTGACATGAGTATGTTCACATATTTATACATATCTATATTCATGTGTGTGTGTATGTACGTGTGTGTGCATTTGCTCAAGTACTAGTTTTCAATTCTTTGGGGTATATAACTAAATGTAGAATTACTGGGTCATATGGTAATTTTGTGCTTAACTTTTTGAAGACCTGCCAAGCTATTTTCTGAAGCAGCTGTGCCGTTTTCCATTCCCACCAACAGTGCACCAGGTGTGCTTCTAAGGGGCCAGTTGCTCTCAAGAGAGTTTCCTCCTCTGCATTCCTGCTGATAGGAAGAAAATAGAAAACCCAATTGCATGTTGGGATTGCCCAGAGCGTTGACAATTTGCTTAATGACAATTTCTATAAAATTGGCACAGGCATTTCCTCAGCTTAAGTTACATAGCAACTGTGCTTCCCAGCTTCTGTCACATCAAGGAATCTGCAGAAAACGACAGATTTTGTGCAGGCTCAGGGAGTACCGGTGAAGAGTCTGGCCTCTGATACTCTGCAGAATGAGTGGGTCAGACCCCATGACCACTTCTAACCCATTTGCTAGATGCCACTGTGCTGGTTTTTTTCTTCTCTAGGAATGTTTCAGGTTCAAAAATCAATATTCTTGCTCCAGTATCATCTTCACTCTAGCATCAGACATTTTTTTATTTATACATGAGCAATATGTGCAGTCAAGGTGGCAAAGTCCATTGTAACATGTTGCTCAAAGACGGCTGATGACACATGCAGGCTTTAAGTCTTTAGAGTCATCAGGGTCCAAACATCACCTTGCCCTGATGTCCACTGGATTCAGTTTGTCTAAGCAAGAGTTAAGCTACCCTAAAGGGGCCTCCCCTTCTCTTCAGTCACTTAATGTGTGTAAATGGCTTGTTAAATGAAGATCATTGCTCACGCCACACCACACTTGCTGCGGATGGGCAGATCATTCCTGTGGTTAGAAGCATCTAGTCATTGGTTTATAGATCTTGACGACCACAGAGAGTTTCATGAAATCACGTGACAGCGGAGGCCTGCAGATAGACTAGTAAATCAGAGCTAAGTGGAAAAGATTCTGCAGGGCTCCCTGGACCGTCCTCTATGCTGCCAAGAAGCTTTGAAAGAGTGCAGGAGATGTTACCATCAATCCCTTTTGTCGTTAGTGGAGGTGGAGGTAGCAAAAGACTGAGGATCTGTCAGTGCCCTCCAATCCTGCTTCTATCAGGTAAGACATATTACACATGTATCTCTAAGTCCTGGGGAAAGAAACTCATTGGGCAAGTAAGTGGCCAATGGGAAGCCAATAACTGTCAAGAAAATACAGAGTGACAGAAACCAAAACAAAAGAATCAAGAGCTCCTAACTAGCCAACAGAATGAAGCCCACAGGGTATATGGAACAAATAATCCAACTACAAAGATGTGTAGGAAAGGTTACAGCGTTTGAAATACAATACTTGCCAAAATAAAAAGAGGTAATCTATTGCCCTTACCTGATGCTCCCTCAGGCAGGAGCAATATGTGGGACATGGTGAGTGGTTGTTTTTGCTGTTATCCATTGCTGTAATGAATACTTGATACTATGAAACACAGTGGCTCATTTAGATCACAGTCTGGGTGCCTGAAGGTTTAGGCTTGATTGACCCCATCCATTTGGTTCCTCTTAGTGATGGTTTCATGAAAGTAGTGTGAATGATCGCAGGACCAGACAGTTATAAGAAATCATTTATAACAGCCCGATTTCTTTGAGAACTAACCCTTTATTGACTCAAGAACCTCCCTGCTCTAAGGGTACCATGATGGTGACCTGACCGAATTCTACTAAGCTCTACTTCTTCAAAGTCCTGTTGTAGCCCATCATGCTGCCACACTGAAGACTGAACTTTCAATGCTCGTATCTCTAGGGGATGTATTCAAATCATATCCAAATCACAGCAATGTTGGAACAGTGCTTATTGAGTGAGTAAGTGAACAAATTTTGTGCTATTTCCTACTCTGCCTGACCCCAGACAACCCATAAAAAGCAGCAGAGGAAAACCAAGGAGTATCAGAAATGTGAAATACTATAAAAATGGAGGAAAACAAAGCACAGAAGCAATTAAAAACCAGCTAAGTGATGTCATAGAAAAATCACCAGGTTGGACATCAGGACATCTGGGTTCTATGCTACTTGTGTTTCAAAATGACACACCCCTCAAAGAGTTGCTTTAAAATGGTGGAGAAGAGGCATTCAACAATCAGTGTAGGGATAGTTAGAAAGGGAAACAACCTAGCAGGATAGCAAGATCTACAGCTGAGAAAACCCTGGTATGTTAGAAGTTAAAAGTGAAAATGGTCAATGTGGCAAGACACAAGAAAATGGAATGTGGTGCTCATTGGGTGTCTGGTAGTGGAGAATTCATAGTCGTCCTTAGTCTCTGGCTTACTTATACCAGCTCGCAGTATAGCAGCCACACCCCCAGTGTATGCTGCTAAATTCCCTTTCGTGTTCTTTTGCAGAGGAGACCCCACACCCTTCATATCACCCCAAGCTTAGCTGTTCCCATTCAACGAGTGCCTTAGAGAGTTATCCACTTTAGCAATACTGACCTGCAGCTTCCAGACTGTTGGATGGGATATGAAGACAAATGGAGTAACACTGCCAAAACACAGAGGGAGAAGGTTTCACAGTAGAGCTGCACCAGTGCCCCCTGTCTAATGTAGCCATTAATTTCCAGGGACACTTAGAGGCATTTTCAGGTACATAAGGGTGCAACCAACCCTCCTGTGTTAGTCACTAAAGAATGTGCTCCAGCTGCGCTGAGCATCTCATGTAAAATGTAGGTGATGGAGGATCGAGCCCACAAGCTCAATCTAGCTTGGTCCTCCTATCCTTTCTCCCCTTTCTGTCAATTTGTCTCTCTACTTCCTATATTTCCTATTCTCTCATTTCTTTAGAACCCTTACTCTCAAGTCTCAGATCCTTATAAAGACCTCATAGTTTATTATACAAGCAATTTCTTTATTTCTTTCTGCCCCAGCCTAAATTTGCCTTGGTAACTTCCTCCTAGTGGTCAATTCCTATCATTTAATATTCTCTTTGCCTTCCCCAGAGCATGGCCAACCAGCATTGTGCATCCTTATGACCCAGGCACTCCTGTGACAATGGTTCAGCCAAAAGAAACTGCTCTCTAAAGAAAACCAATTTCTTACTGTTTTTCTATTTTTAAATTTGTTTTTAAAAACCAATTCCTCATTTAATTTTCTCTAGTTCACTTTGTCACACATTAATTATTTTTTCCCATTCTTTCCTTCTCTCCTCTTTTTTTAATTGTTATTTTTTCCTTTGTTTATTTTATCACTTTATAATCTGATCCCAGCCCCCTCCCTCCTCTCCTCCTAGTCCTGCCCTCATGTTCTTCCCAGAAAAGGGAAGACTCCCCATGGGTACCAACCCACACTGGCACCTCAAGTTGTAGAAGGACTAACTGCATCCTCTCCTACTGGGGCCTGACAGGAAGCCCAGCTAGGGGAAAGGGGTCCAAAGGCAGGCAACACAATCATAGACAGCCCCTACTCCCACTGTTAGGGGACCCACATGTTGACCATGCTGTGCACCTGCTACATATGTGTAGGGGCTTTAGGTCCAGCCTATGCATGCTCTTTGGTTGGTGGTTCTGTGAGCCCCCATGGATCCTGGTTAGTTGAACCTTTAGGTCTTTTTGTGGTGTCCTTGACCCCTCAGGCTCCCTCAATCTTTCCTCCCACTCTTCTACAAAACTCCCTGAGCTCAGCCTATTGTTTTGCTATGGGTCTCTGCATCTGTTTCCATCAGCTGCTGGATGAAGTCTCTCAGAAGACAGTTATGCTAGGCTTCTGTCTGCAAACATAGTAGAGTGTCATTAATAATGACAGGGGTTGGCTCTCTCCCATAGGGGTGGGTCTCAAGTTGGGCTAGTGATTGGTTTTCTATTCTCTGCTCCATCTTTTCCCCTACCCTTCTTGTAGGCAAGACAAATTTTGAGTTGAAGGTTTTATGTGTGGGTTGGTGTGCCTCTCCTCCACTGGAAATCCAACCAGCCAACCTGGATATAGGAGGCAGCAATTTTAGGCTCCTTAATTCACCACCCCCATTGCTGGGAGTCTTAACTAAGGTCACCTTCATAGACTCCAAGGTGCTTTCCCTGTCTCAGAGATGACCTTCTTAATCAGCACAGTGTTTTTCCTGCTGAGCTTTGCTGAGTGCTTTCCCATAGGCACTTATGTGTGACTATTTGTTATTGTTTTCAAGATAGCATGCATTTCTGCTTATCCATTCTCTCTTATTCAAGGGTGTTTATACATATTTCTTTTTTTTTGGCACTTTAAATTTTGATTTGATTTTGAGTTCATATCTTCATGGAATGGTGAGCACAGAAGTTCCTGCACCATTCATTCTCCCCAGAGGTTCCTTTTCTGCCTGGCCTTGGACAATTGTTCTTGCACATTCATAGGCACTTGAACTAAAGGGCTTGGTTTTTATTCCAGGTCGTGTGTGTGAATATATGTGTGTGTATTTTTATGCACATGAGTCAGACCCACCTTATTAATTATGCTGCTTAGGTATTCTTTTTGAAGTTTCTATTTGATCCATGTATGGAAGACAGAGGAAGAGTCACATACACTAAGAGCTTTGTATCTTTATTATGAAATTGTACCACTGTACCATTGACTGCTTGAAGTCTGCACTCCATCTTGAGTTGATATTCCAATCCCAGCCTTGCTCTTTTTGTTTGTAGTTGAATAATACTTCCCAGGTTCTTGTAACTAAAGGCAAACACACACGCACACGCACACACATGCGTGTGTGTGGGCACCATGGAATGCCTGTCCAAGTCAAAAGATGAACATGCAAGAATTGTTTTCCTCCTTCCACTGCCTGGATTCTGGGAATTGAACTCCAGTCATCAGGCTTGTTGGCAAGCACTTTTGTGTCTGCTGAGCCATATTCCTGGCCCAGTGATTGCTCTTCCATAAGAATTGTGTTTTCCTGTGAGTACATCACAGGTGTTTCCCCATTGTCTCTGGTGTCTAATGGTGAGCAAATTGAAGTGAGATGATTTCTTTGTTCACAGTTTCTCTCTTATGGGCTGGAAACTTTATTACTGTTCAGTCTGGGAGTTAATCATCCTATGCCTCCCCTCCTCCTGCTATATAGAACACTGTTTTGTCCCAGAGCTTGCCTTGTCTTTAAAAGCTGTGTAGAAGTTTTCTGAGTTGTTTGCTCTTTTCTGTTGCTTGGGTTCCAGTTATGAGCATGTTCCGTGGCACTGACATCTACTCTATACGTTTCTTTCTAATTAAAACATTCTTAACTCCCCTCCTTCCATTCCATGTGCTTCTCAGGACATTTGCAGGTTCATATCATTGTGACCAGTACTTACCGTCTGGTCTTTCTCTGTGTATCATCTCAGGTTTTGTTTCTCTTTGTTAACTCATCACTTCACTGCCAGGTTGTTGCATTTCTGAACTTCGTTTATCAGGTCATTGATCTTGTTGAATCTTCTATGGTGAAGTATCTAGTTAATTTAAAAGTGTTTCACGGAATAATTTTTTTTTCTAGTGGGTGTTTTCTCGTACTGACATGCATTTAACCACTGTGTCCTGGGCCAGTGGTTCTCCACCTTTCTAGTGTTGCAATCCTTTAACACAGTTCCTCTTGTTGCGGTGACCCCGAACTGTAAAATTATTTTTGTTCCTACTTTATAACTCTAATTTTGTTATGCTATGAATCATAGTGTAAATATCTGATAGGCAACCCCTGTGAGAGAGTCATTTGACCCCCTGAAAGAGGTCACAATTCACAAGTTGAGAACCACTGTCCTAGGACATCTTCCATGGAAGGATGAAAGCTGTGCTAGTTTTTTTTCTTCGCTCAACATTTGTTCTCCATGCTTTCACTGCACACACACACACACACACACACACACACACACACACACACACACAC
>NW_026594428.1:18910979-18912458 GCF_907164565.1 Psammomys obesus
ACACACACACACACACACACACACACACACACACACACACACACACATTTGAGACAGGGTTCCATTTTGGACTGCTGGCTGGCTAAGAACTCACTATGCTGAACTTCTTGACCTTTGAACTCACAGAGATCCCATGACCTCTGCCTCCTGAGTGCTGGATTTAAAGGCTTGTACCCCCACTCCTGGCATCAGTTCTTTTTTGAGAGTGGAGTTGAGCTGGCTTTCAGAAATGGCCACTTCCTGAGATGTATCTTTAAAATGTGGCCTTTTGTAAGCCTTCTCAGCTTCTTTCAGTGAAACCCTAGAGGGTTTCTGCCCGGGGCTCGGCCTGTCTTCCCCTGGCCATCTGTGGTTATTGGTGAGGCAATGCCTATCACAGCAGCATGTGGGATCTTCACCCTCAGGAGATTGCACGTTCAGTGTGTTTTGATGACTTATATTTTTCTTCACTTGTGCTGTCCTTTCTTCCCATGTGGCCTGCACGTGGTTGCAGCTGTACCTATTGATCTTACCCATTCGAACGTCTGTATATTAAAGTTTTCTTCAAGTGTTACGGAGAGTAGAGTTTCTGATTTCATATTTCTTATTGCATGTGTAATTTCTAGAAGGAGGCAAAAAATACGGCTCACACCTGAACTAAATATCTGCATCTTAAAATGACTTAAATGACCGTTATGATTTTATTTGACATGTAATTCTTTAAGCTACCACACAATTACTTTTTATAAACATGCGGCTAATATATATTGCACAATATATTACTACTGATGAAAAAAAGTCTTAGTTCTAAGGGAATAAGAGAGGGTTTTTTCTGGAGCCATTTTGAGTAACCATAGTCAAGGAACACATACTTGGATTACCCCAAATTTCTTGTTCCAATGTGGAAGCAGTTTAATAGTTTACAAAACAAAGAAAGTCATAAATCCAGGCAGATTTAAAATATACTGGTGGGTACATGAGCAAGAGGTACAATGAGCTGGGGGAAGCTTTCCTGAAGGTCTATCTGATGACGTTCTTAGCTTTTGGCTCGGTGGAAGCTAGCAATGTCCCAAGTTAATAAAATTTGAAAGGTTTTAATCTATTAGTCACAGTATGTTGTGACACAGAGGTGGGCAAGGAACGGATTTTCAGGGGCTAACACTAGCCTGAGAGAAGCACCTTAGGATGAGCCTCTGCATCCTAAGATTTCGATGTCTCCACATGACTGCAGTTTTAATCAGTCTTAGAGGACACAGCTTCTTTCCAGAAAGTTTTATTTGCATCAGAAGCTACATCTCTGCACACATGTATATATTCTAGTTATCTTAATATCTTAAAAGAAACTTTTTATTGATTCTTTGTGAGTTTCACATCATGCTCCCAGTCCCACTCATATCCCCATTCCCTCATATATATCCTTTGCCCTTGCAACCTCCCCTCAACCCAAAATAAAACACACACACACACACACACACACACACACACACACACACACACACA
>NW_026594428.1:18912468-18920601 GCF_907164565.1 Psammomys obesus
CACACACACACACACACACACACACACACACACACACACACACACACTCTCTCTCTCTCTCTCTCTCTCTCTCTCTCTCTCTTTCTCTCTCTCTCTCAAATGCACACACTCAAAGCATAAAAACCATTTCATCATGGAAGCTGTAGTATGTCAGTGTGTCCTGTAGTATAGTCCTCTGTCTACACATCTTCACCTGCAAATGTTCATTGCAATGAGTCATTGGTCTGGTTCGGGATTTCTGGCTTCTATGACACCGTCACTTTTGGATCCTCACTGGGTCTCCTCCCGGTTTTCTTGTTGTGCCCTGTGTCGTGGAGATCCTGCATCTTTGGGTCAGCAGGGCTGGCCCTTTCATGTGTCCCAACCATTCACAGATGATATAGATTTTGGGGTGGGCCAGTTCAGAGCCCTGAATTTGGGCCTGCATGGTAGCTGATGTGGTTAGGCCACCGGATCTCCTTTATCCACCCCAGCAGGGTGAACTCTCCAGCATTGCTGGGCCACCCAGTGCTGCCATTGGCAGGAGGCAGGGCCAGCTCTCCTGCTCTCCTGCCCTCCAGGCCCACTCACCAGAGCCAGCATCACTGCACTGCCCAGTCAAGGTGCAAAGGCCACTCTCCCAAGTGCTGCAGCCTGTGAGGGCTGGGACAGTTCCCCTCCCTCGGGACTGACTCTTCCCTGCCTTTGCCATCAGGGCCAGTTCCACTGTGTTGCCCCAGAGAGGTACAGGGTCTCTCCAGAGTGCTGCAGCCTTTGATGGGGAGGGCCATGTATTAATATTTTTTACTCAATAGTCTTAGTTTTGTTCATTGTGTTGAAATGGCCTGCTTGTCATGTGCTAAAATTATAAACTCATTCTTTTAGGAGGGTTTTATTATGACCATTCTTTCAGTTACCATTGACACATCGTTTTAACATTGTGTACAATATGAATTTTTGTGTCTTATTTTTCTGAATTTCTTTCCTTTTATTTTTTTGCTATGATTTTTTATTAAGTCCAGTAAAGTCCAGTTTGAACCTTCAAAATGACATACAATGTGAAGTAATTCTGTATTTATTAAGATCTAGGATTATTTTAAAAGATGTGAACATGAATGTCTATATTTTGAGGTTCATACTCAATAAAACACAACTTGGGAAATCCTACTGTAGGATTTTAACAGCAAATATTATGCTGAGTGTTGGATAAGAACACATCTGTGGTATAAATAAGTATTAGTTTCTGTTTGTCTAAATTCTTTTAAAAGTCAGAAAGATTAAATTTAGAATCATTTTAAAAGACTGATTTTCTCCCCTTGACCTGTTAGTATGGTTAATCATGCTTGGAATTTAATCCTCCAATAATTACCTGCATGTTCCCACTGTAAGCTGTGTGCTTAGGGCATGCTATTATCTAATATAGTTCTAGATTTGGTATTTTTGCACCTTCACTTATGACATAGTTGAAAAACTGTTCAGTTTCTTCTGCAGAGCTAAAAATGGCCTTAGTATCTGTCTTAGTTTGGGTTTCATTGCAGTGAAGAGACACCATGACCAAGGCAATTCTTATAAAGGCAAACAAGTAGTTGGGCATTGGGCTTGGCTTACAGTTTCAGAGGTTCATTCTCATCATGGTGGGAAGCATCACAGAATCCAGGTAGACATGGTGCTGGAGAAGGAGCTGGGAGTTCTACATCTTGATCTGCAGGTGGCAAAAGAAGATTGTGTACCATACTGGGCATAGCTTGAGCATAGGAGACCTCAAAGCCTGCCCCTACTGTGACAAACTTCCTTCAACAAGGCCATACCTATTCAAACAAGGCCACACCTTTTAGTAGTGCCCCTTCTTATGGGCCAAGCATTCAAAGACATGGGTCTCTGGGGGTCATACCTGTGCAGACCACCACAGCATCTTTAGGCTGCCTGGATGAGTGTGTCTAATCCCAATGAATAGACTGTAGGAATCTTTTAAACCTTTCCAAACTCTGTGGATTCATGTTAACAAACATACGTAACAGGAACTATGGTGACAGATTGTTGGAAAGGTTAAGGGAGATGCTCTAGAGAGAACTTGATACCATATTTCTCTCCATCCATCAGACTTCCCCTTTTCCATATATCCCTTTTAGTCAACACAATGTTTTTAATATTTCTAGAGAAGCAACACGCAATATCATTGAGCATGAATCACTGATCACATAGTTATGATTGGTATTTTTGATATTTAATAATTAAAGAAAAATTTTCTTCATCTGTAATTATAATTTATCTTTGATACCTAATAATGTATATTTGTATTTTTCCCTCACTTTTCTTCACTTAGTATTTCTGGTTTGCTTATCTTATTATTTTTTATTTTCAGCATTGGATTTACTTACCAATGCAACTACTTTTCTATTTTGTTATGTGTTCAGCTTCATTGTTTTTATCTCCTTTTTCTATTTTGCTATTATTGATGTTTTTCTAGCTTCCAGAGTCCATTGCTTATTTCATTGATTTCTACTTTTTGTTTAGTGCTAAAAACATTTAAAGTTAGACATTTCTCTCCAAGTACGTACTTAACATTCAACTAATATTGAGGGTGGGAAACAAAGGCTATGGGCTAAATCCATTCTGTGCCTGTAAGTGAAGCCTTGTCAGAACACAGCAGATCCCCTACTCACACACTGCTGATGGCTGCTTCCACCTAGTGCGGCACATCAGGGAAGAACAGAGAGCCACTGTGGCTAATAAGCCTAAATTTGTACTATGGCAATTTACAGGACAGCTTGATGCCTACCATTATAAAGCACTGCCGAACTTCTGATATGTAACGTTGTTGTTTCTATTTCCTAAATAATCTTTGAATATTAACCTCTCCATGTTATCTAGGAAAATGTTTTCATTTCCTATTTGCATTTTCTTATACATAATTTTATTAATTTTTCCTTTTCGTTGTGTTTGGGTAAAGGCTAGACCTATATGGCTTCTGTTTCATTTGGTTGAAGGGAGATAATCTATTATGGTGTAAAATATGAACAATTTTTTTTATAGCTGATCCAAGGATATTATATGTTCTGTACAGTAAATTTAATATTTGTTGACCTTATTTGTTACACATTGGAAATCTGCTTCCTTACTTGCTTATTATTTATATAAAGATTGGAGATTTGCTACACAACTATGCATGTGATTTTTATTGGCACCTTCTTATATTTCTTTTAGCATTAGTTTGGATTATTTTGATGCTAAGCCACCTGATGGGTAAGCTTTCATGCAGATATGAGGAGGACTGATCTGAAAGGTCCCTGCCTCTGGGGCTTGCTCTCTCACTGCTCTTGGGCTCAGTCACTGTCCTCAGGCAGATGAGCACTGGCCAGTGTAAGATGACCCTGATGCTGGTGTTGGCCTTTCTGGTAGTTAACCAGCCGTGGAGCAGCTGACCACAAATGGAGAATGACCCCTGAGTCCATTAAAACCTGGAGTCCATAAGAACCCGAGGCCATTTGCGCACACCCCAAACTGACATTCATTGTGCTAAGCAAATCCATGCTGCTTGTTTAAGTTAAGGTTCTTCCATGGCTTACTACATGGAGTAAGTAAAATTTCATTTGGAAGCTACCCCTTTGCCGGTGTAAAATGTTGTCTAATAATTAATGTATCTGTGTACAGTTTATTTCAATGATACTGCCTGTATGCTTTCTTTTCTACTGCAGTTTGGTTGTGATTTTGCTGACTGTTTGATTCTGGGTCTTAATTGTTATTTTGCTTGTATATGCAGGTTATATTCTCTTCAAATGGCCAATCATTCTCTTCATCCCACATGCCCATTTTTGTTAGTGGGACCTTGGCATTCTTCTCACAGAGAAGTGAAGCTCTTCTCCCTTGAATACTGGTAGACCTGTGATGGTATCACACAACATAACTTGAAGGTCACAAGAGGCAGCACAGCGCACTCACTGGTTCTCTTGGCTGCTTGCCCCAAAGCTCAGGCACCGCAGGGCTGATGCAGCTGTTTTTATGTCCATACAGTCAGGCAGCCACGCCAATGCTGCCACATCCACTGTCCATATTCACACACTACAGTGGTTTCAGCTCACATGTTTTGCTGCGTCCCTGGAATATTGTTTTATTCTGCATTTTACAAGGCTCATCTCCATAGCAAATGAAGTTCAGATTCAGAAAGCTGCTCCAAGACACCACTGTGGAAAAGGTTCTTCTCCAGGGTCAGTGCCCTGCCTGCCTGTCTTCCTCTTCTTTTGGACAATTGCAGCATTCATTTGCTTGTGTATAAACCTCTAAGAGTGGAGATTTTAGTGGTGTGATCATCACAGAGAGAGGTGGTTCTTTGCAGCTGTACCCCTGTGTTGTTTTTAGAAAAGGTTGTCAAACAGTATTTACTGAACAAGCACACACATTATCTATTTCATTTTTTTTTAAAGATTTATTTATCTACTATCTATACAGGATTCTGTCTGCATGTACACCTGCTCGCCAGAAGAGGGCACCAGATCTCATTTTAGATTGTTGTGAGCCACCATGTTTTTGCTGGGATTTGAATTCAGGACATTTGGAAGAGCAGCCAGTGCTCTTAACCTCTGAGCCATCTCTCCAGTCCCAGTATCTATTTCTTGCATGATTAGACTATCCCCTATATTTCATATTAACATTTGAGAAGATGTTAGGGATCTTTGTGCTTTCTCTGTGGACCTGGCATTGCCTCCTCATTGCTTCTGACTTTAGTTTATCCAGATTTCAATTTTGTGGGTCATAGTTCACCCCCTATAGTTTCTTCTGTATTTTCTTCTGTCATTTATACTATGAAAGATAAACCGAATGCAACCTTATTTCCATTTTCATTTTCAGGACCAGTTGCCCAAATGGACGGGTGTAAGATCTATCCTTTGCCCTTGCATATAAAAATGTTTCGTTTAACCCTCACACTCTAGGTTGCAGAGCACAGAGTTAGAATCCTGTAGTTCTGTAAACTGTAAATTCAGCAGGCTTGGGCATGGTGGTTCTGGTCTGTAATCCCAGCTCTCTGGGAGGCTGAGGCAAGAGGGTAACATGTCAAAATCACTTTGGAGCTGAGGGAGGGAGGGTGGGATTGGGAGGGAATAAGGGAGCAGGATACAGCTGGGATACAGAGTTAATAAAATGTAACTAATAATAATAAACAATAAAAAAAAACAAAGTCACTTTGACCAATGTAGCTGTCTCAAAATAAAAGGGAGCTCTACGTATTTTAGTAGCAGAGGACTTGCCCAACAGGTGAGATTTACTAAGATGGTTTAATCTGCAAGATCAAGCAGTAGCAACAAACAAAACAGAAGAAGGAGAGGAAGAAAAGACTTACAGAAGGTAGGGGTGGTGGAGGAGTCGGAGTCGGAGTCGGAGGAGTTGGAGGAGTTGGAGGAGGAGTCTAGTGTGCCATGTTCTCTCCACAGTTTCCCCAGGGAGAACATGTCTCTGCATTCTCAGCACCTAGAGACCACGCAGCTGCCTTGACTCGGGACCACTTCCTCCATCTTTAAGGCCAGCGGTGTAGGTACTTCATCATTCTGCTCAGCCTTCTCTTCAGCAGCCACATCTCCCTTTAATTTTCCTCTTCTGTCCCCTTTCCCACATTTGGGCTCCTTAAGATGACATTGGGGCACAAAAATATATTCACATTCATTAATCTGTTATGTTTAGACTAACTAACAAATTTAATTTCTTCTGCAGCCCTAGTTCACCTTTGCCCTCTCATGTAAGACATTCACAGGTACCTGGGAGGTGGGTGGTTTCTCCACTCTGCAGACTTCATTCCTCCTTTATTTATTTTTCCTAACAATGATTTTTCTCAGCATATTTTTTCCAAATGAGAAAATGTTATTTTTCTATTTGCTTAAAAAAATCACGTGTATGGGCATTTTACATATATGTTTGCACATCATATGCATGTCAGGTGTTTCTGTAGGCCAGAAATGGATGTTGGGTACTCTGGGACTGGGGTCTCATGTGGGTGCTGGGGATCAGACCACGGTCATCTGCAGACCATGCAGTGCTGTTACCCAAGGAGCCATGTTGGCAGCGCTCTCACTGTTTAAGGAGCTGACTGTATCACTTGCTTTCTGTTTGCTTTTTCCTGCAGCAAATCCTTGTACGTAGATTTAACTGGTGATTAGCGCTCTATAGTAGCACGTAATTAGCCTTATGTGATCTTGAGTTCAATTTCTGGTGGTGGCAAAAAAAAAAAAAAAAACTCAAAAAACATTACTGCTTGATTTTATTGCCCACTTTATAATTTCTCACAAAAATATTCTAAATCACTTACTATGTTGTGACATTGTCAAGTCTGTGGTTCAAACTGTTTTATTTTAAATTCCTTCTTAAGTATTTTAAATATAAAATGAATATTTTATGATGTAGGCTCTTCCCCTTTGACTGAATAAAAATAGTTTGCTGTTTATGATAATATGCATCAGTAATTGAGACTTTTAACTTACCTCTGGAAGCATCCATTTTACAAGAGAGGACCTATTCTGGATTCTTTACATAGATTATATCTCCATCTTACCGCTTAATACTTTTTCTTGTTGATTGACATGAAGTCAGCATTTATCATGATAGTGTTTGTATAAGATTTCAGAAACCAAATGCACAGAAAGGGCTCTTATTCTCCCTCTCCCCACTCTTAGTTTCACTCTTTGGAGGGAGAACCACATGAACCTTCTATGTTCTTAAGTTTCTCTGGCTCCCTGTCTGCCTTGGACATGCCAGTCTAAGCCCTTCTTTTGTACACAGGTAGAATCTCCAGCAATGGAAATTCCACGCCTAGCTTATCTGGAAAAGGAAGGTGGGTTTTCGCAGAGGTAATTAAGGTGTCTAAGCAGTTGACTTGAAGTTAAAGGAAAGAGGTGTTTCCTTGAGTCCCAAGGCATGCCCCTATCAGGTGAGCCCTTTCAAAGAGCCTAGCGATCAGAGCTGACAGGATCAGACAGAAAAAGCAGTAGAGGTACTTTGTGATTGGTCAGTCTGTAGAGAGGTCATTAGTCAGTCTGTAGAGAGGTCACAGGTCAGGAAGTGATGCCGGGGCTCTGGAACTGAGGACCTCAGCCCTAAAAATGTAGGTGTGTGAAATCTGCCCGCAGTCGGGGAGATTGGCAGAACCTCAGCTAGTATACTTAGACACCGAGAGCCACCCTGGTTTGGGCCGGTGTGATTTAGGGTGGAAAGTCTCTTGCGCATGGCAGAAGAGTAAGCCCACGATGCCACAGCAGCTAAGCTTGGTATTTGGCACAGGGTTTTGGAAAGTAGGTTTGCTTTGAGTTTTTAGTACTTGAGTCCCATGTACAGAATTTTTAACTGCAGCTGCCATTACTTTTGCCTTTTTGAAGATGGGTGAAGCCCCAGTTACAATGCATGGCCTCCTCTACACATTTCTACCCAATCAAGGTTTTAACAAAGGGCCGAGAGGACATGCAGGACACATAGTTTCTGGTCCTAAGGTTGTGGGCTTTTGTGGACCAATGCTCTCTTCCCTTTATCTTTTACCAACAGGAGGCGAAAGCAGTTCTACTTTCTAAACCTGCAGATGGTGTAACTTAGGGTTTCTCTGAACTCTCGATTCTGCTTGCAAAATGGCCTTCTCTTCTATAAGTTTGTCCTCTCTTACTGCGCCTGTCAAACACAGCCATTAGCAAATAACCAATGCTACCCACATTCAGCTTTCCCATGTCCTTTTGGGAGTCCTGAGCTCATTGGTTACACTTTCTACTCTCACTGTTATCACAGGTGATAGTTTTGGCAGATGCCTTACCACTGCAGAATAAAGCACTTCTGTCCACCTGCCACTCAGCCCTCAAGCCCAGGGACATGTTGGTATTCCAGTGTGGTGGCACCCCACCTGCCAGTCTGCATTGCTCAGCTTCCCTTCTCTGGAAGTGAATGGTGCTTTCAGGTAAGGACTGGAAAGGCTTCTGCTTGAAAATGTCCATGTTACTCCTGCTCATATCTTATTGGACAAAGCAAGTCACAAAGACAAGCTTCAGCTCAATGAATCAACTTTTCTTTTGTTCCTTAGAAAAGAGTGGGGCTTTCCCCAGTGTATGAGTGTATGAGAGGGCTGCTGATAGAGATTATACAGAGATAGATAGATAGATAGATAGATAGATAGATAGATAGATAGATAGA
>NW_026594428.1:18920611-18941657 GCF_907164565.1 Psammomys obesus
AGATAGATAGATAGATAGATAGATAGATAGATAGATAGATAGATAGATGCTGTGAGGTCTGGGGAAGGAAGACCACTTACTTTTCTACTCTGAAAGAGACTCCCATTGAGCAGAAGGTTGGGCACATGACTTTTTAATTCTAACTTTATTTAATTTTTAAATTTATTCTTGAGAATTTTATATATACATACAGTGAAATATGATCACATTCACATCCCAGTTTCTTCAACTCCCCTCTACCCTTCCCCAACATTGCCTTCTCCCAGTCTTCTGTCTGTCTGTCTGTCTGTCTGTCTTTCTGAGAGCCCACTAAGTTCAGTTTACTGGCGCCCTTTTGTGCAGCAGAGCATGAGAAACTTACCATTGGCCACACTTCCAAAAAAGGTTGACTCTCCTCTGGAAACAGCTCCTTGTAAAGGGGGTAAGGGTGAGGCTGGAGGTCACCTCGTCCATCCCTTTGGCACTTGGTTTACTTTAGTCAATAAAGTATGAGCAGGTATGACACGTGACTTTCAGTATCACAGGCTCCTTGAGAGATGGACTGTTCAGACATTCCCACTATTCCCACTGAGACACACCTGGGCCACAACTCAGGCATACAAGTGCTGCCTGGTGGCCTGACGCATAGAGTGCTGCTTTTAAATATACCCTGTGCAACACTTAATTCACTGTCTTAAGACTGGCCTCCAGATGTTCTGAAGAAGAACTTTGTGGAATTTGTCCATGGCTGGAACCAACAGGGCTGGGTGACCTGAAAGCTGCCTACCAGCCTACCAGGGGCCACATTCCCTGCAATTATTCAACTGCTTTAAGCTATTTAAGGCTAGTCAGTGAACTTTGTGCTGCCCAGGTTCCCAACTGCCGTAAACGGGGACCTTTCCCAAATATGCTTCTATTTTGGTAAAGTACAGTCAGTAGGCGGGATGTACACAGTATGGTATTCTTTTGTCCTTGTGTGAGTGACTATGTGGAAAGTGTAGATTAAATTCAGTGATACAGGTGCTTAAGAGATGACAAACTGGATCCTAAAGAAAATATACCCAGGTGTGTGTTTGGGATCCAAGATGGCGGTGATCAGCGTGCACTGTTTCTGAAAGTCAGAGGATTTGAAACTCTGAAATTGGTGAGTAGAGGGACAACTGAAATCAGAAAATCGACATTGTGGCCCCCTGATGAAGGGGGGACACCACAGGAACAGAGAACTTTTTGATTCAGGCCAGATGCAGACTTCTCTGGGAATGGAGAGGAGCACTTTCCTTCTTTAGGCCTCCCTTCCCCTTGGAGGAGCCAAGTCACAGCGCCAGTGGCACAGAACTTGCTGCCTGAGAACCGAGATAGGAGAGGAGGGAATACTAGCACCTCAGCCTCAGCATCACCCAAGTCCCGAGCCCGAGATCCACAGTATAATCCTGCCTGGGTCCCATGCCCATGAGTGGCCAGCCTTACCAACTCCACAGAGCCTGACATTACAAGCTGCACAGTCCCTCAGTGGCTGTATAGCCACCAAAGTCCAGCAGTCCTGAAAACCCCCAGGGGCACCAAGTGCCGAGCCATGGTAGTGGCTACACAAGACTTCCCGGCAGGCACCTTGACACCCTAGTTCTGCAGCTGCAACTGATTTCCCCGGTACAGCGGCTGCAACACCACTGAGCTGTCTGAGTGCACATTTGGCTCAGCAGGTCCAAACCTGACAGTAGAGAAGGAGGAGGAACCCCTGTGCATTTCAATTTGACCTGCTAGAGAGTGAGTGCACCCCAAGTGCCTGCAGAGCCCCAGATCCAGGGTGCTTCTAAGCTAGCAGCAGATATCAGAAACCTCCCACCCACACACCCACTGTGGGAAACAGAGGATTTCTTGGAACAAGGAAGACCTGGCTTTGTGGAGCTACCAGTGGAGTTTAGGCAAATAACTCCTGGAGCTCAGTTAGAGATGATTACCAGTAGCCTGTAGGCCACTGACATACCCAGGGAATTTGCACAGGTGATCATCACTAGCGCTTGTGATAACTTCAGAGCCGGTGACCCCTTTGGTGACTGCAAGGCACCCCTCCCTCACACTGAAGACCTCTACATTCTCTAGCACCCTGTCCCTCAAGGCAAACTTCTGCACACACACACATGCACATGCTCGTCTGCATTTGTCCTTCTGCACCAGTAGACTTTCCTCCCACAGGTACAGCTGAAGCACCAAAGCACATGCTGAAACCATTGGACCTCTCTCATCTCCCTGAAGAATTCTCCAGACCCCAGAGAAAGACAGTACCAATACGAACTGCATAACCCAAGAACAAACAGTGAAGGTTGCATTTAAGCAAATGGCCAGAGGTAGGCGAAAGAACACACCCAACAAAAATCAGGAAATCATGGCTTCACTAGCAACCCCCCAAATCAATGGATACTCTATTTCCTCAAAACACAGGAAAATGACCTTAAAGATATGCTTATCCAGTTATTAGAGTCACATAAAGAGGAAACAAACTAATCTCTCGGAGAAATAGCCAAGCAAATCCAGACAGTTAAGGAGGAAACAAACAAATCTCTCAAAAAACTGACCTCCCAGGTGGAGGCAAAGAAAAAGGAACTGAACAAAACTCTCAAAGAAACACAGGCAAATACAGTCAAACAAATAGAGACAAAAGCAGAGGTAAAATTAGTGGCATATAGAGAAGAAATGAACAAAAAAATACAGGCCATCATAGAGAGACAGGAAGTCACATTCAAACAGATGAAAGAAATGGTGCAAGACATAAAAATAGAATTAGAATCAATAGAAAAAACCCTAGTGCTGGAGAACTTAGAGAAAACATCAAGAACCACAAAAGTAAGTATCACCAACAGAATACAAGAGATGGAAGAGAGAATCTCTGGCACTGAAGATACGCATGCAGAAATTGATACTTCTCTCAAAGAAAAAGTAAAATTGGAAAAATCCCAAACACAAAACATCCAAGAAATCAAAGACGCTATGAAAAGGTGAAATCTAAGAATAATAGGAATTGATGAAAAAGAAGATTCCAGTGTTCTAGGTCCAGAAAATATCTTCAAGAAAATCATAGAAGAAAATTTCCCCAACATTAAGAAAGAGATGTCCATAAACATACAAGAGGCCTACAGAACACCAAACAGATTATACCAGAAAAGAAAATCCTCACATCACATCATTGTCGAAACACTAAATATACAGAACAAGAAAAGATATTAAAAGCAGCAAGGGAAAAAGGCCAAGTAACGTATAAAGGTAGACCTATCAGAATCACACCAGACTTCTCATCAGAAACTATGAAAGACATAAGGGCCTGAGCAGAGATCATGCAGACTTTAAGTGACCACAGATGCTAACCCAAACTACTATACCCAGCAAAGCTTTCAATCAACATAGATGGAGAAAACAAAATATTCCATGACAAAACTAAATTTAAGCAATTTTTACACAGCAAACCAGCCCTACAGAAGATACAAGAAGGAAAACTGCAATCCAATGAAAACAAGTATACCCAAGAAAACATAGGATACAGATAATGTCCCAACAAAAATTAAAAGGAAACAAGCATCTTTGTCAAAGATCAGGTGTCCATAAGTGTGTGGTTTATTTCTGGGTCTTCTATTCGGTTCCACTGATCCATCAATCTGTTTCTATGCCAGTACCATGCAGTTTTTATTACTGTTGCTCTATAGTACAGCTTGAGATCAGGGATGGAGATACCTCCAGAAGATCTTTTATTGTAGAGGATTGTTTTAGCAATTCTTAGTTTCTTGTTATTCCATATGAAGTTGAGAATTTTTCTTTCCAGGTCTGTAAAGAATTGTGTCGGTAATTTGATGGGGATTGCATTTGAGGAGAGCAACAGAACCAAAAAATTTGAGCACAGGGGTCTTTCCTGAGACTCATACTCCAACCAAGTACCATGCATGGAGATAACCTAGAACCCCTGCACAGATGTAGCCCATAGCAGTTCAGTGTCCAAGTGGATTCCATAGTAATGGGAACAGGGACATGAACTGTTTGGCCTGTTCTTTGATCAGCTCCCCCTGAGGGGGGAGCAGCCTTACCAGGCCACAGAGGAATACAATGCAGCCACTCCTGATGAGACCTAACAGACTAGGATCAGAAGGAAGAAAAAGAAACCCTCCCCTACCAGTGGACTTGGGGAGGGGAGTGTGTGGAGAAGAGCAAGGAAGGGAGGTATTGGGAGGGGAGGAGGGAGGGAAGTAGAGGGGGGATACAAAGTAAATAACGTATAATTTAAAAAATAAAATAAAATAAAGGAAACAAGCAATGAATCACAGTAAGACCACCAACTCCACAATAAAAGGAACTAATGTTCATTGGTCACTATTATCTATCAATATCAATGGACTCAACTCTCTAATAAAAAGACACAGACTAACAGAATGGGTGTGGAAATAGAATCCAACATTCTGCTGCATCCAAGAAACACACCTTTGCAACAAAGATAAATACTACCTCAGAGTAAAGGGCTGGAAAAATGCTTTTCAAGCAAATGGATGCAGAAAACAAGCTAGGGTAGCTATCCTAATATCTAATAAAATAGAGTTTCAACCAAAATTAATCAAAAAAGATGAGGAGGGGCACTACATTCTCATCAAAGGAAAAATCCACCAAGAAGACATCACAATTCTGAACATCTATGCCTCAAAGAGAAGAGCGCCTACATTTGTAAAGGAAATGTTTTTAAAACTTAAATCACACATCGATCCAAAAACCTTCATAGTGGGAGACTTTAACACCCCACTCTTACCAAAGGACAGATCATCTAGACAGAGGCCAAATAGGGAAATAAAGGCACTTACAGAGGCCCTAATTCAAATGGACCTAATAGTTGTCTATAGAACTTTTCACCCAAACTCAAAAGAGTACACCTTCTTTTCAGCACCTCATGAAAACTTCTCTAAAATAGACCATATGGTTTGTCACAAAGGAAGCCTCAACAGATACAAGAAAATTGAAATAATCCCCTGTATTCCATCTGACCACCATGGACTAAAGCTGGACCTCAAAACTATAGAAATAACATAAAGCATGGAAATTGAACAACTTGCTACTCAATGACAGCTGGGTTAAGGAAGAAATAAAGAAAGAAATTAAAGACTTCCCAGAATTCAATGAAAATGAAGGTACAACATACCCTAAATTTTAAATTTTTATTTAATTTTATTTTTTAATTTTAGTAACAGTTTATTAACTTTGTATCCCGCTCCCTTATTCCCTCCCAATCCAACCCTCCCTACCTAATCTCCTCCCTGCCCCTTTCCAAGTCCACTGATAGGGGAGGACCTCCTTCCCTTTCATCTGACCGTGGTTTATCAGGTATCTTCAGGATATGAGAAGTCCTCCTCTGTAGCATACCCTAATTTATGGGACACAATGAAAGCAGTGCTCAGAGGAAAATTCATAGCACTAAGGGCCTTCAAGAAGAAATTTGTAACATCTCATACAAGCAAGTTAATGGCCCAACTGAAAGCCCTAGGAAAAAAAGAAGCAGATACACCCAAAAGGAGCAGATGGCTGGAAGTAATCAAAATTAGGGCTGAAATCAATCAATTAGAAACAAATAAAACTATTCAAAGAATCAATGAAACCAAGAACTTGTTTTTTGAGAAGATCAACAAGATACACAAACTGTTAGCCAAAATAACTAAAATGCAGAGAGAAACTATCCAAATCAGCAAAATCAGAAATGAAAAGTGGGACATAACTATAGACACTGAGGAAATCCAAACAATCATTAGGTCATACTACAAAAGCCTACATGCTACAAAATTTAAAAATCTAAAAGAAATGGACAAATTTTTGATAGAGTCCATCTACCAAAATTAAGTCAAATCAGGCAGAAAGACTGAATAGCCCTATTTCCACAAAGGAAATCGAAACAGTCATCAACAGTCTTCCTTCCAAAAAAAAGCCCTGGGTCAGATGGATTCAGTGCAGAATTCTACCAGACCTTCAAAGAAGTGCTAACTCCAATTCTCTCCAAACTATTCCACAAAATAGAAACAGAAGGAACTTTACCAAACTCATTCTATGAAGCTACAGTCACCCAA
Organism: Psammomys obesus; assembly: GCF_907164565.1. NCBI lineage: Eukaryota > Metazoa > Chordata > Mammalia > Rodentia > Muridae > Psammomys > Psammomys obesus. The sequence goes on from NW_026594428.1 coordinate 18,926,674, forward strand.
AGACCACACAAAGACCCAACAACAACAAAAAGAGAACTTCAGACCTATCTCTCTTATGAACATTGATGCAAAAATACTCAACAAAATACTTGCAAACCGAATCCAAGAACACATAAAAGATATAATTCATTATGACAAGTAGGCTTCATCCCAGGCATGCAAGGATGGTTCAATATATGGAAATCCACCAATGTAATCCACCATATAAACAAACTGAAGGAGAAAAACCATATGATCATCTCCTTAAATACCAAAAAAGCATTTGACAAAGTCCAACATCCATTCATGTTTAATATCTTGGAGAGATCAGGAATATAAAGCACATACCTAAACACAGTAAAGGCAATATATAGCAAGCCTATAGCCAACATCAAACTCAATGGAGAGAAACTTAAATCAATCCCACTGAAATTAAGGACAAGGCAGGGCTGCCCACTCTCTCCATATCTATTCAACGTACTACTGGGAGTCCTTGCTAGAGCAACTAGACAAGTAAAGGAGATCAAGGGGATGCAAATTGGAAAGGAAGAGGTCAAATTGTTACTATTCACAGATGATATGATAGTATAACTAAGTGACCCCCAAAACTCAACCAGAGAACTCCTTCAGCTGATAAATACCTTCAGTAAAGTGGCTGGATATAAAATTAACTAAAAAAAAAAAAATCAGAAGCCCTCCTGTATACCCAAGACAAAAGGTCTGAGAAAGAAATCAGAGAAACAACGCCCTTCACAATAGCCACTAATAACATAAAGTACCTTGGGGTGACTCTAACCAAGCAAGTGAAAGACCTGTTGGAAAAAACCTTTAAGTCTCTGAAAAAAGAAATTGAAGAAAATAACAGAAAATGGAAAGATCTCCTGTGCTCATGGATTGATAGGATTAACATTGTGAAAATGGCCATCCTTCCAAAAGCAATCTACAGATTTAACGCAATTCCCATCAAAATACAACTCAGTTTTTATGGACGTTGAAAGAAAGATTCTCAGCTTCATATGGAGAAACAAAAACCCAGAATCTCCAAAACAATCCTGTACAACAGATATCAACAGATATCTGGAGGTTTTGCCATCCCTGTTCTCAAGCTGTACTACAGAGCAATAGTAATAAAAACTGCCTGGTATTGGCATAGAAGCAGAAAGGTGGATCAATGGAACTGAATAGAAGACCCAGAAATAAACCCAAACACCTATGAATACTTGATTTTCGACAAAGAATCCAAAACCATTCAATGGGAAAAAAGACAGCATCTTCAATAAATGGTGCTCATCCAACTGCATGTCTACATGCAGAAAAATGAAAATAGATTCATATTTATCACCTTGCACAAAACTAAGGTCTAAGTGGATTGAAGACCTTAGTATAAAACCAGATACACCAAATGGCTTAAAAGAAAAAGTGGGAAAGAGCCTTGAACTCATTGGCACAAGAGACTACTTCCTGAACAGAACATCAACAGCACAGGCTCTAAGAGCAACAATCAATAAATGGGACCTCATGAAACTGAAAAGCTTCTGTAAAGCAAAAGACATTGTCATCAGAATAAAACAACAGCCTACAGATTGGGAAAGGATCTTCACCAACTCTGTATCTGACAGAGGGCTGATATCTAGAATATATAAAGAACTAAAGAAATTAAAAAGCAATAAATCAAGCAATCAAATTAAAAATGGGGTACAGAGCTAAATAGAGAATTCTCTGTAGAAGAATATAGAATGGCAGAGAAACACCTAAAGAGATGCTCAACATCCTTAGATGCAAATCAAAACGACCCTGAGATTTTACCTTACACCCATCAGAAAGGCAAAGTTTAAAAACTCAAGTGACAACACATGTTGGAGAGGTGGTGGAGAAAGGGGAACCTTCCTCCACTGCTGGTTGGATTGTAAAGTTGTATAACCACTCTGGAAATCAATCTGTCACTTTCTCAGACAATTAGGAATAGTGCTTCCTCAAGATTCAGCTATACCACTCCTAGGCATATATCCAAAAGATGCTCAAGTATTCAACAAGGACATTTGCTCAACCATGTTTGTAACAGCTTTATTTATAATAGCCAGAATCTGGAAACAACCCAGATGTCCCTCAATTGAGGAATGGATACAGAAATTGTGGTACATTTACACAATGGAATACTACTCAGCAATTAAAAACAAGGAAATCATGAAATTTGCAGGCAAATGGTGGGAAATAGAAAATACCATACTGAGTGAGGTGTCCCAGAAGGAGAAAGACCGATATGGAATGCACTCACTTATATAGACCTATAAGATAGGATAAACATACTAAAATATGTGCACCTAAAGAAGATAAACAAGAAAGAGGACCCAGAGTAAGTAAGTAAGTAAGTAAGAGTAATCCTCACTTAGAAAGACAAATGGCATGGACATGGGAAGTAGGAGAAAACAAGTAACAGGACAGGAGCCTACTACAGAGGGCCTCTGAAAGACTCTACCTAGCAGTGTATCAAAGCAGATGTGGAGACTCATAACCAAACCTTTGGCAGTGTGCAGGGAATCATACAATAAAAAGGGGAGTTAATATAACCAGGATAGGACAGGAGCTCCACAAGGATAAAATATATCAGGGCACAGGGGCCCTCTATGAGACTGTTTGAGGTCCTTCTCCAACCAAGGGCAATGTATGGATATAACTGAGAACTCCTGCCCCGATGTAGCACATGGTAGATCAGTAACCAAGTGGGTTTCCTAGTAAGGGGAACAGGAACTATTTCTGACATGAACTCAAGGACTGGCTTCTTTACCCCCCCACCCCCGGAGGTAGGAACCGTCTTGCTAGGCCACAGAGGAGGACATGGCACTCAGTCCTGAAGATACCTGATAAGCTAGGGTCAGATGGAAGGGGAGGAGGATCTCCCCTAGCAGTGGACTTGGAAAGGGGTAGGGAGGAGATGAGGGAGGGAGGGTGGGATTGGGTGGGAATGAGGGAGGGGGCTATGGCTGGGATACAAATAACCCGTGACTAATATAAAAAACAAAAATTAATAATATTTAAAAAGAAAATATACCCAGAAAATATTATTTTACATGGGAAAATTTATAGTTGGTTGCTCTAGAGAAGGTGTCTTCTTTTTAAAAATTTTAATTGGTAGTCTGTATTAATTATTTTAATTAATATTTTTTTTTAATTTAAATTTTTAAAAATTTATTCACTTTACATCCTGATTGTAGCCCCCTCCCCTGTCTCCTTGCAATCCTGCCCTCCCTCCCTTTTCCCCCTTATCCACCTCCCCTAGTCCTTAGAAGGGGGGAGCATATATCCCCTGTCATCTGACCCCAGCTTATCAGGTGTCATCAGGAATACTTGCATCTTCTTCCTCTGTGGCCTGGCAATGCCACCCTGTTAGGGGGAAGTGATTGAAGAGCACAAAACAGAGTCCATGTCAGAGACAGTTCCTGGCTCCCTTACTAGGGAACCTACATGGAGTCTGAGCTGCCTATCAACTACATCTGATCAGGGGCTTGGGTCCTCTCCATGAATGGTCCTTGGTTGGTGCATCAGTCTCCACTGCCTTCCCTGGGCCCATATTTGTTAGATCTGTTGGTCTCCTTGTGGAGCTCCTGTCTCCTCTGGGTCCTTCTATCCCCCCACTCTTTGTCTTTCTATCTCCTCCTTCTTTCTCTGCACTCTGCCCAAAGTTTGGCTGTGTCAGCATCTGCTTCCATCCCCTCCTGGGTGGAGTCTTTCAGAGGACATTTACGGTAAGCTTCCATTTCTTTAAAGTATAATTTTTATTTATTCTTGAGAATTTTATATATTTACACATTGAAATATGAACACATCTTCCCCCATTTATTTCCAGCAACTCACTTCACACCTCTCAATATATTCTCTTTTTAACTTCATGTCTTTTTGGGGGGATGTGTTTTTAACACACGTACTCACCAAACCTGTGCTGTCTATCTGTACAAGCACTCTTTAGGAGCAGGGGGTCCATGGTGGAGCCAGCCAGGCATGAGACCTTTCAGGTCTTACGGTATAGTGGAAAGAGCCTCTGTTCAGCAACAACTGTTGACTGGTGAGGATGGGGTAGAGATAGAAAGATGACATAACCGTCATCCCAGTGGTCAAGATCTTCCAAACCTAGGATACCGCCGTCATTTCACGCTGTCTTTCAATATCACTTATTTTTCCTACATTACTTTACAGAACAGTTGGTTTACCCTGTGCCTTTACCAGAGAACCACAGAGTCCCAATGTCCGAGTGACTGTGTACTGTTTTCTAACATTGTATTTCTTGATGGTTTCATGGATATATTGATCTTTATGGGTTGTCCCCATGACAGCTGTGCCACCATTGCACAAGTGCATGCATCTTAACTGCAGGCATTTAAAAACGAATATAATCAAGTTGACAGTAGAAGTTAACCCTCATAGCTGGAGAGACTGAGCTCAGAAATGTGTCTTTGGTTCACATACCTCATACTTCACAGGGTCAGTGGGCTATCCCTGAGATATCCTTTCTGTTGACACAGCAAAAGCACAAGAAAGCAGTTGGAAGTGTACAAGAGTCTTTGGCCTAGGCTTCATACTAGCACGCTATTTCTCTTGTCTTCAACTGGCTAAATTCGCATACCCAGGCTGGGATCAGAGTCGAGAGTACTACCAAGCTGCCTGGCAAAGTGAAGGGTACAGTAAGAGCAAAGCACCGAGTCACTTGTTTATTAGCCACAACATCCCACTTTGGGTGGCTTAGAGAAGCGACTTCCTTGGTGGACACTGGGGAAAAAATAACTCATGTAGCCCATTTGTTTCCTATGTTCTTAAATTATGCATACAACCCATGAGAGAATAGCATTTTGCATTCAGCTTTGTTCTGGTGCTTGATGGCAGTGAGTACTTTAATAAATCCTTTAGAAAATAGATTCCATTTTTCAAGAAGCCTCAGCTGTCAAAATCTGATTTCCTGGTTGAATGAAATGGCCTTGTTATTCAAATCCTTTGGGTCTAAATTTATTTTACATGAATTTACTCAAGAAATTGATTACAATTCCCTTCCTACCTTGCGTTGTGGGTTGTATAATTGGAAGTTTAGAGAGAAGAGATTGAAATAATGTTAAATGACTCACCCCTATCCCCCCTCCCAGCCCAAATTTCAGAATAGGAGACTTTTTGGCTTACTTCACTTTAATATCTTTGGTCTTCTAAAAACATCAATGTCCATTGGGCCTTTCATCTCTGCTTTTTAGAAACAAACTCAAAGGGCTGTGGTTGCTTGTCATTCTCTTCCCATTACACCTGACAGTGACAGGGCTGGGGGAGAAAGCTGAGGCAATGCATCATTTTTGTCATGTGCCATTCAAGATGAATCTTGTTTGTTTCTCTTGCTGTCTCTCGTGATGGAGATATGGACAGGCTCAAGTTTCAGTGTGATGTCAAATGTTTTTCACTCACATAAATCTATTAGGACCTTCATGACAGAAGTATGTCTTATGGGATTTAGAGCAAGTCTTTGGCACTGGAACACACTGAGCCCACAGGATGTAACCAGGACCAGGCACTTCATTTGTATCTAAGGGATTTAAGAAAAGCATTGGGAAAATTCTACTTAAAAGTGAAGATTAACCTCATGAGGCATGGAACAGGCTGGAGGGATTTGCTAGAAATAGGGACACCTTTGACCCCCAAGGAGCTGGGCTGAGGTACCTGGAAGGTGATGGTTGTTTTGTGAAGGGCAGTGACAGTGTTGGTGCTTCTGTGTTGCATGGGAATTGTGAATTACTATATTGGTCATTACTATATTGGTGAATTACTATATCCTCTTGCCATGGCCAACCACTTGGTCCTAGGGCTCTGTGATGCTCCATGTCTGTCCTGCATGTCCTTTCCGTGGCCACCACTACTCTAGTAATGCTTGCCACAAACAGACTGTTTGAAGTGGAACTTGTGGGGCTCTATGACATATCCTGCCAAGCGCAGCTTGAGTTCTGAGCTTTTTTCCTTCTTTCGTCCCTACTCCTTATTCTCCTTTGCTTGTGACCCTTCCATATACTGGCAGAGGGGTCATTGTCTGGTTTCTATCTGTCCCCAGGGTTTAATGCTTAGCCGGCTGTTTTAAACATGGTAATGTTACACTCCTGGTAGTGACTCTGCTGCCTTTGGCTGCCCTGGATACACACCTGCATCCCAGCCAGCAAGAGGATGTCCAAGGGTAGTGTTCTCATTAGATCCTAATGTAACCAGTTCTGGTGAGTGGGAACTGGACGGATCTGCTCTTGGCGTGTGTCCTTTATGCCAGTCAGTGTCCCTCTCTGCTTCTCAGGCATTCTCCACCCATTTTATGGTTCTGGTGAAAGAACCTAGGGTCATATACATGTTGGGCAAGCCTTCCAGCACTAAGCCACATTCCAAGCCTTCTGTTTACTTAAAGAATGTTGACAGGCTTTCATTAATTTACCAGGCTGACCTTAAAGTTGCTCTCCTTACTTAGCCTTCTAAGTAGTGGATACTATAGGCTTGCAGCACTTTCCACTGCTTCTCAGATGTCTTATTTTCACTTTTAATTCCACATACATCCTCTTATACATACCTTCAGCAGCATGGACATCTATTTCACAGACCTGCACATGCTGCATTGTTATATGTGTCTTTATGACTAGTAAGCTCCTTTAACTCAGCAACTATAGTCTAAACCCACACTCTTTTTCTTTTTCTTTTTTTTTTTTAAATCTGAGATAAGGTTTCTCTGTGTAGCCCTGGATGTCCTGGAATTCACTTTGTAGACAGTGATGGACTTGAACTCAGAGATCTGCCTATTCTGCCTTCTGAGTGCTGGAATTAAAGGTGTGTGCCACCTCGCCTGGCTTCTTCACTGAATACTCTTAATGAATGGTGATGGCTGTTGTCATCTGTCAGCTTGGCTTGGTCAAATCCATGGAAGGTAGCTTTTATATAAGATTAATCTTTAAATAAGTAGAGTAAAGACAATGACACTTCAATGTAGTTGACCTTGAACAATTCAGTAAAGACTCCCCGAGAGAAAAAAAAATTTGACATCCCCCAGGAACAGGTCAACCTCTACTCTGCCTTCTCCCCTTGTCTCTAGCCTGTCAGCCAACTCTGCAATGCTTGGACTAGCCATGTCCCACAGCTATGAAGTTTGAAGCTTTTTTTTTTCTCATTTATTTATTTTACTCATTTTACATCCTTGTAGCCCCCACCCTCCTCCCCTTCCAGTACCATCATCTCTTCCTCCCCTCCCCCTTTTTTAAGGAAAAGGGGAGCTCCTTTTCCTATAAACCTCAGCTCATCAAGTTGCATCGAGACTGAATGTGTCCTCTTTCCCTGTGGCCTGACAAGGCAGTCCTGCCAGGGAGAAGTGATCTAAAACTAGCAAGTGAGTCTGTATCTGATACAGCCTCCACTTCCCTTACTAGAGGATCCACTTGAAGCCTATGCAGCCCATTTGTTATATCTTTGTAGGGAGCCTAAGTACAGTTCATGCATGGTTCTTGGTTGATGCTTCAGTCTCAGCAAGCCCCTCTGGGCCCTGGTTAGATGGCTCTATTGTTTTTCTTGTAGAGCTCCTGCCACTTTTCTCTTTCCTTCCACTATTCCCCAAGATTCCCTACTCATTGAACAATGTTTGGCTGTGAGTCTCAGCATCTGTTTTGAGGTGCTGCTGGGTAGAGCTTCTCAGAGGACATCTCTGACAGGCTCCTGTCTGCAAGCTTAGCAGAGTATCGTTCATAGTGTCATGGGTTGGCACTCTCCTATAGGGTGGGTCTTTGGTTATGCCAGGCATTGGTTGGGCATTTCCTCAGTCTCTGCCCTATCTGCTCTATCTTTATCCCTGCACATATCATAGAGTAACTTTTGGGTCAAAGTTTTTGTTGGTGGGTTAGTGTTCCCTGCCCTTTATTAGAAGATGTAACTAGAAGATCTAGTTAGAGGATGTCCTCTTCAGTCTCTATGGTTTCTGCTACTAGGAGTCTCTGCTTGAATCCCCCTCATATCCTCCCAGGAGCCTATCCTGACTTGAAGTTTGAATCTTTAGAGCAATTTGTTTCTAGATGCATAGCCTGCTAGCTCTGTTTCTCCAGAGGACTGAGTAATAAGTGCTAAGAGCAGCACATTATCTCACTTGACCATTCTGACAGCCTCCTGAAGGGTATGTTAAAAACAAAAGACTTGCCCAAGGTCATGGAGTTAGAAAGTTGTAGAGATGGGGCTCAAACTGCAGCTTGCTTTGTACTTGAACCAAGGATCCTGATGCAATGCCTGCTTGCCTCTCTTAGAATCTTCCTGGCTCACCCAGCACCCGACACTAGCAGAAGGCTAGAAGACAGTTCATCATATGAGTGAAGTCACAGAATTCTATTATTTTGTTACCTTTTCATCCTATAAAATAATTTCATACAAAAAATGGACTTCATAGTCCATGCAAACTTAGGTAGAAGTTCTTCTGTTTCCCATAACAAACCTTGATGATGTGCCTCCATGGTATCTGTGGAAACACGCAGCTGATTCATTTGTTGGCTCTGTGATGGACTTTTTGTTTCCACATTGAGCTAAAGTTGCTCTTCAGTTCTTTGCCATTTTCCTTGAAGAGAATCACGAAGAGAAGGAAACCCCAAAGTGAATCACTGGTGTTGGGGCAACCCAGTCAGACAGAGTGTGAGTCTGTGCTGGCTTTTTCTTGGGGTGTTTTCTCTCTGTTTCATTGCTTCTATTTATTTCTATCTCAAGCTCATCTTTTCACTCCATAATTTCTGATCGTGCAGGTTTTCTCTGAAGTCTGATGTCCTGGAGCTTCCTCTCCTGTGAAGATTTCTACCCAACCCTGTTGTTGCTGACTTATGAGCCCAGAAAACACAAACACAAAGTCATGTGTTTCTCTTTTGTGTCATTTAATACCAGGGCAGTGTAGATGATACTTTTAAAAACCAAAGTCATGCTTGTTGCTCACCAAATAACAATCTATAGAAAACTATTTTTGTTAAAAAATAACAGTATGGTAAGTTGTTCTCAAATCTCTGTTATTTGTTTTTTCTGCTTCTGTGATTAAAAATCACCCAAGAAAAGCATCTTAAGGGATAAAGGGTTTATTATGGTTGAGAGTTCAAGGGTGCAGTCCAGCATGACAGGGAAGGCATGACAGCAGCAGCAAGGAAGGATGGCTGTTGGTGCCCAGGTCAGTTTCTCTTTTGTGTGTAGGATTCAAAGAATGCTGCCATCTGCTTGTAGCGTGAGTCTTTCCAATGGAACTAACAAAATCTAGATAACCTTTCACAAGTGTGTCTTGATGAATTCTGTCAGGTTGGTAGTCAACATCAGCCACCAGCACCAACCATGACCTGTCAGGCTGGTAGTCAACACCAACCTCATGACCTGTGAGATTTTAGCTCTAGAAGGGACTTTGGTCCTCAGGTAGAAACCCTCTTCTCATTCATGATGAACAAATTGAGAGCTGCTCCTTGACTAAAAGTAGAATGATGTCTTGATATACTTGTCTTAAATTGAAAATGAATTTTACATGCCATCTGTGCTGGGACTGTCTCCAGCATCATAGAGCAACTGTTAGTGTAGCCAGGCTAGAACACTGCATTATGACTTTTGGACTGTTCTGTGCACATGGCTGAAATAGCAAATGCTTCATTGTCACCTACCAATTTTTTGTGTGTTTGAATACACACAGAGATAAAAGAAAGCTTCAGGGCTTCACTACTGGCTTTTACTACATGTTTATCATTTAACTGAAATATTTTTCTAATCAAAAAATGAACACTGGTGTTCTTTTTAAGCAACACCCTTTCAAAGCCACATTCATTGTTAGTATGTGAACACTTGCTAAACATTTAATGTAAACAATTTTAACAAAGCACATGAAGTCGGGAGGAAAAAGTGAAAAATTAGAAAAGAGGGGTTAGGAGGGGAGTTGATCAAAACACAAGATAAGCATATATGAAATTTTCAAACAATAAAAAGTAATTTAAAAGATTAACTTTATTAATTGAATGTTTTCTGATATTCATCATCATTATTTTTTAAAAGTAGGATTAAGTATGCTAAGATAGCTAAGAAGAGTCAGATGTTGTTACAGAGGGCCTAAAGTCAAGTTGGCACCACTGCCTTTGACACTGTTGGCAGTGTGCCAGAAGGTGTGCAGAACTGAACTGTATGTCCTAGAAGGAGGCATTGTCAGGGAGTGGCTGTAGCATGCAAAGCAAGCTGCATAAGCTTCCAGCTGATTGTGTTGAATTTTCAGAAATGGGAGGATAACGAATTCCAGACGGGGAGACGATAGCTCTGCATTGCTTTACACTACCTTTTCGGGACGGCACCTAGTCCCGAGGTCAGCAGGGTTTTCTGGCTTTCTGATGATGTTGAAATGTGAAGCAATTCTAGGCAGGTTAGATAAACTTGAGCTACAGAGTCAGAATCCATCTTCAGTGTGGAAGGCGTGGCTTCCCTTCTTTCCACTGCCAAACACACACATCCACCATTGTCATTCTTGGGTCTGGATACAGCATTAAGCGGGACACTAGCATATGGGGCCTGATTCCAATGAGGTTTGAGTACTTTGCTTTGACAAGATCAATGCACCTGAGCCAGGAAAGAAATCCCAAGCAATAATAGATGTTAATGACAAAGAGTTGCAGTGCAGAGGGAGGAGGAGAGGAGATAGGGCAGTTTGGCCCGTTGGTTCTGTCCTTTGGCTGGAGACAGATGTGATTGTCTCAGTTTGTGAGAAGCCTGTGCTAATGGTACTTAATGATGATACTAGACATTCTAAAACACACAGACAAGCTCTACTACAAATGAATCATTTCCCTTCACATGGCAATTGCATGAAGCTTCAGAAATCCTCATGCACAATGAAGAATGAGACAGGCTTTATCAAAGAGGTGAGATATTGTTCCTTTTCGTTCATCCTCATGTTTTCTTAATACTTATTGTCTACTCCTTACTGGGTTCTCTTTTAGCCTTAGATACAGTATAGAATAAATGAAACTAGTCTTGTGGCTATGGCGTTGATGGGTTAGAAGGAAAACAAAAATTTTAGGAAAAGGTTGAAGCATAGTTATGATGATTAAGATGTTGGTATACTACAGAGAGGCCTACCCTAGCCAAAAGTTCAGGAGAATTCTCCTCAGTGTAAGTGTATCTAAAATGCAACTTGAGAAGCCAGTGGGTCATGTGAGTACATCTGAATCACTGTGTGCCAGGATGTTGTTTGAGGCAGGACCTTGTACACAAGCCTGTAGTGAGTGACAAGGGAGGATTTAGGTGGGTCCACATGTCAAAGATGGAAAGGGCAGCAAGACATCTGCACCTGGGAATGCCTGAGGTTGAGTTCATCCCCAAAACAATAGGGGACTACCCAAGACCTTTGACATCTTAGAGGACTGAGATGGCTGGATCTGATTTATGTTGAGGAAAGTGTGCTTGAGCTTCAGTGTGGAGATGAAGCAAAAGGAGAACCAGACAGGGCATGCATGCCATCAGTGTTGATGGGGTAGGATGGACAAGAGACGATGCTGGACCACAGGATGGAGATCATGAGACTGACAAGGGTAGACAGAGTTGAGACGTGCTTAGGGGGACTTAAAAAAATGAAAGGGAGCATCAAAGAATAGCCACAGTTATGCTTTAGGAAACCAGAGACTTTGGTGTTCTATGCCCTGGGTGTAATGCAGTGCTCTTTTATATGAATAATATGGAGTGCAGAATACACTGAGCTCAGCTTTGGATATGCAGAGTTTGAGCTTCCTGAGAGACATTCCACTGGATAGGGTCAACTGGCACAGCTATAGAGTAAATCTAGAACAAACATGCTTTGAGGAATGGCAATGGTCAAGGTTGGGAGGGGGCTTCCAAAGAAGAGGCAGCAGTGGTGGAAACAACAGGAGCCTGGTGGAAGAAAGCAGTGGAGGGGCTGGAGAGATGGTTCGGGATTAAGACCCCTGGCTGCCCTGGCAGAGGGCTAGAGTTTGGATGCTTGCACTTAGGTCAGGCTGCTCACAACCCCCTGTAACTCCTGTTCTGGGGGATCTGATGGCCTCTTTTGGCCTCTGCAGCCATTCATGTGCATATGTGAATTCTCTGTCTCTGTGTCTCTGTGTTTGCCTTTCTCTTTCTCACACATAAATAAAATTATTCTTATTTAATGTACTGTAGTGCACTCCCTGCTGCAGCTGGCTGCTCAAGAAAATAACTCAAGTTCTGCCATTGCTCGGAGTGATGGCTCATGCCTGTTATCCCAGTACTCAAGAGGCTGTGAGTTCACGACCAGCTATATAGCAAGTTCCAGGACAGCCAGAAACTCCAGAGTCAGATCTGTTTCAAGAAAACAAAAAACAAACAAACAAACAAACAAAAAACAAGTAAACAAGCAAACAAACAATTTTTGTGGTTTGAGTGGATGTGGAGGTAGGTCCCAGGAGCTGTTGAAGGAATAGTCCAAAAGAAATGCTGTGGTGGAAACCAGGCTGGTGGGGTTCAGGAGAAGGGGGCAGAAAATGCCCAGAGAATTGGGCACAACAGCAATCCAGTCAGTGGTTTGCCGAGGCTACTGAACACTATGCAGAGAGCACGTGGGCTCAGCTTCTCAGACTTGCTAAGGATTGGCAGAACATTCTGGCAGGTACTAGAGCTGACTATTGTTCTGATGGACATATTTTCCAAATAAAATTCTACTTGGAACATACAGCCTGGGGCAGGGTGGGAGTTGGATTTCAGGGCACTTTTTTATTAGTTATTATCTCATCCCTGGAGATTAGGGGCCAACAGGGGACAGAATATAGAGCAGGCAGAGTTCACGATCATAATGACAAGGTCATTTAAGTGTGGTCTCAGTAAGTTAGTTTTTTTTTTCCTGTCCCTTTGAAATGCAGGTATTTATACCTGTAGCATAATTTGTAAGACTCTTGCAGAAAATTATTAGCAAAAGGGAGAAAAATTCTCTGAAAAGATGAAGCTTTCTAAACATTTTAGATAATGTATAAGTCTTACCTAGCAAGACACTTCCATTAGCACAAAAATAATGGCCTTTCCCTCCAAGATGACTGTCACAAAGAAAAAATGTCGACAGTCAAATGATTTATTTCCCCGTCCGCGTTTGAGTTTATTCATGGGGAGATTCACCTTGTGAACTGATAATTTTCTGGGCAAAGAAAAAGCAGCGGGTGTTTTTCTTTTAAAGAAATGCCTATTTTTTTTTTTTTTTACAGTGTGTTTCTTTAGGCTTAGAAAATTGTCTAGGTGTATGGCTTTGATATCAAGGGAAAGACTACTTCCAATTGCTTTAACCTTTTAAAAAAAGTGACCTGTAGGGATAAATGTTCTCATGCTGAGACTCAAGACTCTCTGCCGTGTCTAAACTAATGTAGGCCATATGGAAGCAATAGGTGTTTGAAGTAGTTTAGGAAAAATTCAACTTCCTAGAATGAGGGAAGGAACATTATTTTTTTTGGGGGGGGGAGTAGGTTTAACATCATACACTAGTCTATCATACACACACACACACACACACACACACACACACACACACACACACACATTCTGAACCCAGGATCAGTGTCTCAGACCTGTAACCTTAAGATGCTGAGGCAGGAGGATTAGCATTCTAAGCCAGTTTGTGTTTGGGAGTGAGTTCAAGACTCAATCTGGGTTACTTAGTGAGGCCCTGTATCAAAATACAAAAGGGGAAAGAGGCATGGGGATCTAGCTTAGTGATAAGTGCTTGCTGAGCAGCAGGAATCTCGAGGTTCAGTCTTCAGCGTTTCAACACACACATGCATGCACACATGCACATCTACACCTGCATGTACACACACTCAGTAACATGCACACCATGCTCACACACATGCACATGCGCACACACACACACACACACACACACACACACACATACTCACATACACGCACTCCCACTTACTCATACACACTTACACACACTGGCACATACTTACACCCACAGTATACATACACATGTATGTATACATACATATATCTCATGGCAGGTTGTGAAAACTACCTGAAGAAGATTCTGGCAAATTATTTTTCTTCTGTTGAGCCAAAACCAACCAACCCCTCCCCCCACAGAGGTCAGCATTTACGGGGACCATCAAGGGTAGGGGGGTGCAGACAGGCATAGGACTGGGTCTTGCAAGGTGGAGTTCAGCCCGTGGTAGGAAGTATTAGAGCAGAACTCACATGTAATTCAGGTCTGGTGTCTGTTTGGGTCTTTGGTGGTCAGGCTGCAGGTCCTTTCTTGCAATGAGCAGAGGGTCTGCTCTGCCTACTCCTGCTCACCATGCTACTGGGACCTGAACTGAGGCTGTGCAGGAGAACAGTTCCTATGTCCCATGAACCCTTAGTCATAAGGTCCTCGCAGACAGAGACTAGGGTTTCTCCTGTCACCACTCTTGAGTGACACAAGTCACCGTCTTCTAGACTTGCATGAAATTTCCTGAACCACTATGTTTAAGCATGCTTCTCATTGCAATGATGACAGGTCACACGCAGTCTAAGGCAGGCTCTCTGTACTAGTGATCCCCCGGGAGACCTGATGTCAGCAATCATCTCCAAAGCTCAGGGATCCTCATCTTCCTATGCTGTATTTCTCCCAATCTTGGGACCTAAAAATATGAACCCAGAGACACCAATTTGCTCCTGATGGGGAGGGCAATTGATTTAGGGAACAAAGATAATTATTTGGAGTTGGCCATTCAATACTTAGGGATAATGAGGGAGCTACAGCTTCTTATTTCAAATCTTTCTTGTTCCACCCTTCTTCTAGTGCAAGCAGACAATTATGCTGATGATGTCATTGTAGTGGCTATCACTGCTTTTCAGCTGAGTGATAACTACCAAGTGAAAGAACTTGCCCTGGATTGTCTCCTTAATGTGGTGATGGGCAAGGTGAAAATGTTCTTGTTGTAAGATGACCTATAACAATTTGGCCACACACATTTCCTTCCTTCCTTCCTTCCTTCCTTCCTTCCTTCCTTCCTTCCTTC
>NW_026594428.1:18941667-18970325 GCF_907164565.1 Psammomys obesus
CCTTCCTTCCTTCCTTCCTTCCTTCCTTCCTTCCTTCCTTCCTTCCTCCCTCTCTCCCTCCCTCTCTCCTCCTCTCCATCCCTTCCTCCCTCTATTCCTTCCTTTCTTCTCTCTCTCTCTCTCTCTCTCTCTCTCTCTCTCTATATATATATATATATATATATATATATTTGGAAGATCTGAAAAGCAGCTGAAGACATCTGAGGCAGGTAAAGCCTGGCCCAGTCCCTTGACTCCCTGCTCCTGGGCATATGTGATAGTAACATTCAGGACAGCTTTGGACACACATGAGCCATTTATTTAAGAAATATTAATTTGCCACAAGCTCCAAAGTGCTCCTCAGTCTTACTTGTAAGCTTGATGATGTCCCAGCTGCCTGTCTCTTGGGTGCTCCAACTGCCAAGGAGCAGAAAGAGCTGCAGAACAAGAGTCTGGATTTTCAAGCTGTTTGTGGCTGGCTGAGTTCTCACCATCTTTATCTGAGCCTTACTTTGCAAAGTACCATTCATCAATTTTGAATATATAACTTATTTGAGGCAGCCCATTCAAGGAAGAATGCTGAAAGTAAAAGCAAAATTGAGGAGCTCCTGGGGGCTCAGAGGGCTTTTCTTAACTTGTGGTCATTTTTCTGCCTTTAAAAGCACAGGTTTGGCTTTAACTACAGGCTGCAGAATAATCTAACAGAAAATGGAAGGTAACTACAGTCATCCTTTTCAATATTTTATGCCATGTTCAGGTATGCATTTTTCAAAGATCATTTCCTTGACATTTTCTGGGGGTATATTTCTTGGAGAATAAAATAAATATATTTGGTTGGTGCTCATACCAATTTATTTGGAGCTATAAATAAGATAGAGATGGCTCCTGTCACTTGTACTAGAAAATATAAGGATCAGAGGAATATCCTTGGAGGACAGGGCAGAGGATTAATCACACTGTTCAGATATACTGAGGTTGGTTGTGGTGTTAAGCCTTTTAGCTGATCCTCACAAGAATTCCTGTTAAGAATGTACCGAAGTGGTCCTATGGCCAAAGCACTGGCCAGAAAGGAGATAGCAGCGCTGCAGGCTACACAATTCATTAGGGACAGCTGAGACGCAGAATTGGATTTTTAAAACTTTTGAGTCCATGCAGGTCACACAACCTCTCCAAGTGGGCATGTGGATCATCTGATATCGGAATCACTCTGTGTGCTTCCCTGAGGCCAAGAACGACCTGTAAGAGGTAAGAAGTCCAGCCGTTCCCATCGAGCACTGAGATATGTGTGCAAAACTCCTGGGCGACATAGGAAAGGACATTCTTCCCATTGTTTCTCAGCAATGAATCCGCTCAGGCACAGAATCTGTAGTCTCATTGCATTGCTGCTGGGGGAGAGATGGTGGAAGCGGCTTCCCTCGGGAGTGGCTGGGGGGGAGGAGGAAACCAGAAAGTACAGAGAATCAACCACAAGACCTGCTAGAAGACTTTAGGCAAGGGAAGGCACACCTTGGGAAGATGGGAGAAGTGCAGAAAAGAGGCCCCAAAGCTCAGATTGAATAGGGAAGGCTCCAGGGAGGCAAATGGGTAGAGCAGAGCACAGAGGTTGCTGTCAGCAGAGACTGTGGATGTCCATGGCAGCAGGGGAGGGACAAGACACAGGGAAACATTTTCAAGATAAGAAATAACTCCCTACTGAAGAGCTGCATTCAAAACATGTGGCATATACATACAACGAAGTGCCACTCAGCCTGAAGAAGCAAGTTCTCCAAGTGATACAGCAGGGGTGAGCAGGGCGCTTGGCCAAGTGGCTAAGAAATACTGCGCCATCTCGCTGTGTGGACTCCATGACTGTCAAACTGACAGAGGGCCAGAGGAGAGGGGAAGTTGCCAGGGCCTCAGTGGGTGGGTGGAGGTTGGTCAGGTGGTATGGTGTTTTTCTCCTGAGATCTAAGATGTGAAGGTTACTGAGGTTATCATTACTGTACCATATGCTTTATGTTTGTTTAACACACACACACGATGTTACATTTAAAAAATGTGTGTATGTGTGTACGTGTGTGTGTGTGTGTGTGTGTGTGTGTGTATTTGTGGATTATACTTCAATAATGCTAGAAAAAAGAGGGAAAACAACCATTATCACAGAAAGGACAAAATGAAGGAAGGAGATAAAAAGCTGTGAGACTTAGAGCAGGGAAAGAAGGGAGGGAGGAGGACTGGATAGAGGGCGTGGCTAAGCTGCAGACTCTTGCTCTCAGAGATTTCAGGGCTGAAGGCAACAGAAGGTAGGAGGTGGTTTTTGAAATAAATCAAATCAGATAGGAAACACCTCAGGGGAACACAGACTTTTAAAGAAGGCTTATAAATCCTTTCAAAAAGGGGACGAATCCATCAGATAAATGGAATGTAACTTTTAAATTAACTTATCTTACTTTCTTTTGGTACCTCTTATTTTCCTGAATTAGGCAGAACTCAGCTCGATTTCCTTTATCCCTCCATTCTGTAAAATATGTGAGGTGTGGGGAGAAGAGGGAGGAACAAACATTAAATAGAGATGAGAGTGAAACTGCTATATACTTTGAGCTTTGTACTAGAAATTATTTCGTCTCTTCAAATTTATGGTGGCACACCCAAGGTTGCAGGCATTTTAGAAGCTTGGGAGGCTGTTTATTTTTATTTTATTTTATTTCTTTTTTAAATATTTATTATTATTATTATTATTATTATTAATTATACTTTATTCATTTTGTACCCCCCATAAGCCCCTCCCTCCTCCCCTCCCAATCCCACCCTTCCTCCCCTTTCTGCATGCATGCCACTCCCCAAGTCCACTGATAGGGGAGGTCTTCCTCTCCTTTTTTCTGATCTTAGACTATCAGTTCTCATCAGAAGTGGCTGCATTGTCATCTTCTGTGGCCTGGTAAGGCTGCTCCCCCCTCAGGGGGAGGTGATCAACGAGCAGGCCAATCAGATTATGTCAGAGGCAGTCCCTCTTCCCATTTCTATGTAACCCACTTGGACACTGAACTGCCATGGGCTACATCTTTGCAGGGGTTCTAGGTTATTTCCATGAATAGTCCTTGGTTGGAGTATGAGTCTCTGGGAAGTTCCCTGTGTTCAAATTTTCTTGTTCTGTTGCTCTCCTTGTGGAGTTCCTGTCCTCTCCAGCTCTTGCTATTTCCCACTTCTTACATAAAATTCCATTCACTCTGCCTGACAGTTGGCCATCAGGCTCAGCATCTGCTTTGATAGTCTGCAGGGCGGAGCCTTTCAGAGGCCCTCTGTGGCAGGTTCCTAGGTTGTTTCCTGTTTTCTTCTTCTGGCTTTCAGAGGCCCTCTGTAGCAGGTTCCTAGGTTGTTTCCTGTTTTCTTCTTCTTCTGATGTCCATCCTCTTTGCCTTTCAGGATGGGGATTGAGCATTTTAGTTAGGGTCCTCTCTTTTGCTTAGTTTGTTTAGATGTACAGATTTTAGTGGGTTATCCTATGTTGTATGTCTATATGAGTGAGTATATACCGTATGTGTCTTTTTGCTTCTGGGACAACTCACTCAGGATGATCCTTTCCAGGTCCCACCATTTACCTGCAAATTTCATGATTTCCTTATTTTTCATTGCTGAGTAATATTCCATTGTATAGATGTACCACAATTTCTGCATCCATTCTTCAGTTGAGGGGCATCTGGGCTGTTTCCAGCTTCTGGCTATTACAAATAAAGCTGCTACAAACATGGTTGAGCAAATGTCCTTTTTGTGTGCTTGATCCTCTTTTGGGTATATGCCTAGGAGTGGTATGGCTGGATCTTGAGGAAGCGCTATTCCTAGTTGTCTGAGAAAGCACCAGATTGATTTCCAGAGTGGTTGTACAAGTTTACATTCCCACCAGCAGTGGAGGAGGGTTCCCCTTTCTCCACAACCTCTCCAGCATGTGTTGTCACTTGAGTTTTTGATCTTGGCTATTCTGATGGGTGTAAGGTAATATCTCAGGGTTGTTTTGATTTGCATTTCCCTAATGGCTAATGAGGTTGAGCATTTCTTTAAGTGCTTCTCTGCCATTCGATATTCCTCTACAGAAAGTTCTCTGTTTAGTTCTGTTCCCCATTTTTTAAGTGGATTACTTGGTTTGCTGCTTTTCAGCTTCTTTAGTTCTTTATATATACTGGATATGAGTCCTCTGTCAGATAAAGGGTTGGTGATGATTCTTTCCCAATCTGTAGGCAGTCGCTTTGTTTTGATGACAGTGTCCTTTGCTTTACAGAAGCTTTTCAGTTTCATGAGGTCCCATTTATTGATTGTTGCTCTTAGAGCCTGTGCTGTTGGTGTTCTGTTCAGGAAGTTCTCTCCTGTACCAATGAGTTCTAGGGTATTCCCCACTTTTTTTTCTAGCCGATTTAATGTGTCTGGTTTTATGTTGAGGTCTTTGATCCACTTGGACTTCAGTTTTGTGCAGGGTGATAAGTATGGATCTATTTGCATTTTTCTACATATAGACATCCAATTGGACCAGCACCATTTGTTGAAGATGCTATCTTTTTTTCATTGTATGGTTTTGGCATCTTTGTCAAAAATCAGGTGTCCGTAAGTGTGTGGGTTTATTTCTGGGTCTTCTGTTCGGTTCCATTGATCCACCATTCTGTTTCTATGCCAGTACCGTGCAGTTTTTATAACTGTTGCTCTATAGTACAGCTTGAGATCAGGGATGGAGATACCTCCAGAAGATCTTTTATTGTAGAGGATTGTTTTAGCAATTCTAGGTTTCTTGTTATTCCATACGAAGTTGAGAATTTTTCTTTCCAGGTCTGTAAAGAATTGTGTTGGCAATTTGATGGGAATTGCATTAAATCTGTAGATTGCTTTTGGTAAGATGGCCATTTTTACTATGTTAATCCTGCCAAGACATGAGCATGGGAGATCTTTCCATCTTCTGATATCTTCTTCTAATTCTTTCTTCAGAGACTTGAAATTTTTTTCATACAAGTCTTTAACTTGCTTGGTTAGGGTTACACCAAGGTACTTTATGTCATTTGTGGCTATTGTGAAGGGTGTTGTTTCCCTAATTTGTTTCTCAGCCCTTTTGTCTTTTGTATACAGGAGTGTTACTGATTTTTTTTTTGAGGTAATTTTGTTTCTGGCCACATTGCTGAAGGTGTTTATCAGCTGTAGGAGTTCCCTGGTAGAGTTTTTGGGGTCACTCATGTATACTATCATATCATCTGCAAATAGTGATAATTTGACTTCTTCCTTTCCCATCTGTATCCCCTTGATCTCCTTCAACTGTCTTATTGCTCTAGCAAGGACTTCCAGCACTATGTTGAAGAGATATGGAGAGAGTGGGCAGCCTTGTCTTGTCCCTGATTTCAGTGGGATTGCTTTAAGTTTCTCTTCATTCAGTTTGATGTTGGCTATAGGCTTGCTGTAAATCGCCTTTACTATATTTAGATATGTACCTTGTATCCCTGATCTCTCCAATACTTTAAACATAAATGGATGTTGGATTTTGTCAAATGCTTTTTCAACATCTAGGGAGATTATCCTGTGGTTTTTTTCTTTCAGTTTTTTAATATGGTGGATCATATTGATGGATTTCTATATATTGAACCACCCCTGCATACCAGGGATGAAGCCTACTTGGTCATAGTGGATAATATCTTTGATGTGTTCTTGGATCCGGTTTGCAAGTATTTTGTTAAGTATTTTTGCATCAATGTTCATAAGGGAGATGGTCCTGAAATTCTCTTTCTTTGTTGAGTCTTTGTGAGGTTTAGGTACCAAGGTGATTGTGGCTTCATAGAATGAGTTTGGTAGTGTTTCTTCTGTTTCTATTTTGTGGAATATTTTGAAGCGAATTGGTGTTAGCTCTTCTTTGAAGGTCTGGTAGAATTTTGTGCTGAAGCCATCTGGTCCTGGGCTTTTTTTGGATGGGAGACTTTTGATGACTGCTTCTATTTCTTTGGGGGATATAGGACTGTTTAATTGATTTACCTGGTCCTGATTCAGCTTTGGTAAGTCAAATCGATCAAGAAAATTGTCCATTTCATTTAGATTTTCAAATTTTGTGGCATATAGACTTTTGAAGTAAGTCCTAATGATTGTTTGGATTTCCTCAGTGTCTGTAGTTATGTCCCTCTTTTCATTTCTGATTTTGTTGATTTGGGTGGTGTCTCTCTGCCTTTTAGTTAGCTTGGCTAAGGGTTTGTCGATCTTGTTGATTTTCTCAAAGAACCAGCTCTTGGTTTCATTGATTCTTTGAATTGTTTTATTTGTTTCCAATTGATTGATTTCAGCCCTGAATTTGACTATTTCCAGCCATCTACTCCTTCTTGGTGTGTCTGATTTTTCTTTTTCTAGGGTTTTTAAGTGGGCCATTAAGTTGCTTGAATGAGCTGTCTCGAATTTCTTCTTGAAGGCACTTAGTACTATGAACTTTCCTCTTAGCACTACTTTCATTGTGTCCCACAAGTTTGGGTATGTTGTGTCTTCATTTTCATTGATTTCTAGAAAGGCTTTAATTTCTTTCTTTATTTCTTCCCTGACTCAGCTGCTGTGCTGCTGGTCAGAATGAGAGTCCTCTTGGCGCCACCATCTTGCCCCGCCTTTGGAAGGCTTTCTAAAGGGCTGAAGAATAATCTGTGTTCAGCAAGAGACTGGGATCACTAAAGTAACCTTTGCTTTTCTGGGATAATTGGTGTTGGTCAGCTGTGGCTGAAGAATGAGCTGTGATTAAGAGAGACAAGCATCACTGAGGTGAAATCTTCTGGAAAGTGTTTCCTTAGGAGCAGCACACAAAAGCTGTGTTCCAGAGGCAGCCAACGTTGTCCCTTAGTGCTGGCAGCCAAACTTGGCAGTATCAGTGTCTCCCAGAGGTTACTGGTTCTGAAGACATGAAGGTTGTATTAGTCAGAGTTTTCTAAAGTAAGAGAACTTATATAACAAATCTCTCTATATAGAAAGGTGATGTAATAGAATGACTCCCAGGCTGCAGTCCAGCTAACCCAATAATGGCTACCTCTGAAGGTCTAAGAATCTAGTTCATGTTCAGTACATGAGGCTGTATGTCTCAGCTTGTCTTCAGTGTACACTGGAATCCAAAGAAATAGGATCTAATGCCAGTGAAAGGATGGTCTTGCTAGCAAGGTGAGCATAGGCAGGCAAGGAGCAAGGCTTCCTTCTTCCACATCCTTATATAGGCTCCCAGATGAAGGTGTGGCCCGGATTAGAGGTGTGTTTTATCACCTCAAAGTATCAGGATTAAAGTATGTCTTTCTTCCTCAACGATACAGATAAAGCAAAAATCCCTCAGGTGTTTTCCTCACTATTTTTGGGTTCTAGTTGACTGCAGATGTAGTCAAGACTAGTCATTACAAATGGGTCATAGAGAGCCGCCGAGGCTTAGCATTGTAAGAGCTCAGGGTATGCAATTGTTGAAGTGCAGCCCTGGTGCAGCAGAAATCCCCACAATTTTGGTGTTGCCAGCACCTTGGGGGTGGCCACCAAGACCACCAGCAGCAGTGGAGTGGACGCAGCCGTAGCCTAAAAGCCAAACTCTGTGTTCTGCAGAGGGATGAGCTGAAGAAGTGACCCAGATCCCTTGGTGGAAACCAGAAGATCATGAATGAATCCCAGATATTGGACATTGAACTATTTACACTGTTGGTTTTTCTTTGTTCAGGTTGTGACTGTGCCCTGGTTCTTTCCTTTTGAAGTAAGACAGCATTTAACTTAATTTTGATATTACAAGAGCCAACAGCAGAGAGCCTTTGAACTTTTAAAAGAGATTTTCATTTTTTAAAGATACTGGATTTTTAAAAAAAGAACTTTTAATGTGTTTGACTTTATAAAGACTGTGGGATTTTAAAGTTAAGTATGCTTAATATTGTGATAATAATATTAACATTCCATCTTGAGGATAAATGATAAAGGAAAGGTCCTAATTGAAAAGTGATGTGTTTGTGTGTCAAGATGACAAAGGGTCAGTTGTTCTGGATAGTTTTATGTCAACTTGACACAAGGTAGAATCACTAGAGAGAAGAGAGTCTTAATGGAGAAAATTCCTCCATAAGATCAGGCTGTAGGCAAGCGTGTAAGGCATTTTCTTAAACAGTGATTGAGGGAGAAGGCCCGGCCCATTGAGAGTGGTGCTATTCTTGGGCTGGTTTTCCTGGTTTCTATAAGGAAACATGTTGAGGAAGCCATGGGCAAGCCAAAGCAGAACCCCCCCCCCCCATGACCTCTGCATCAATTCCTGCCTTTAGGTTCTCGCCCTGCTTAAGTTCCTGTCCTGACTTCCCTCTGTGATGGACTACAATGTAGAAGTGTAAGCCAAATAAACCGTCTCCTCCCCAAGCTGCTTTTGGTCATGGTGTTTCATCACAGCAATCAAAATTCTGACTAAATATATTAACTTTAATACTATTATTTTTATTGTTATTATTTTGAGGAGGATCCTGGGGACCAAACTCAGGAACTTCTTTCTACAAAGTTCTATCTGGGCAAAGGGCATACCAATGAACTGTGTTCTCAGACCTTGAATAGGCAGGGACTTGCTATGTAGTCTAGGCAGACTGGTCTAGAACTCATTCTGTCTCTAAGGCTGGCTTTAAATTCCCCACCCCACTCTCCTCTCAAGAGGAGGTTATCAGAATGCAGTAGCCTGTCCCAGCTCAAACAAACAATTTTTTTCTTCTTCTAAGAAAGGGTTTCTCTGTGTAGCTTTGGCTGTCCTGGACTCCATTTGTAAATCTAGGTTGGTCTTGAAATCACAGAGATCTACCTGCCTCTGTCTCCCCAAGTGCTGGGATTATAGGCATGCGCCACCGAGCCTGGCAAACAAACAAAATTTTGAGGGACACTCTCCAGCAGTTCCTATAGCAGAGACCTTGAGCTCTGTCACTGGTCAAGTCGTTTTCCTGAGCAACCTGTAGGCGCCTGGGGAGAGTCACCCGGGTGGGTTACCAGCCGTTGCCTTCCCATGCGCCCCGAAGTACACTCACTTTCATTTTCTTCCGTGATCTAACTTCATACTTCAAGGCATTGTACTGAGATTACACTGTCTGCAGCTGGATCAGTTACTGCACTGAGCTTGTAGAAGGCATTCCTTTTACAAAAGGTAGCACCTTGTTGTAACTAATACTGCAATTAAGGGTCCTATTAACCCTTGACTCCAAGACAGGTTGGAGTCTTCTGAGATGAGATGTCTGCCAAACACCTGTCAGAGAAAATAAAGGTAGTGGATCTGCTGGTGGCTTCAAGGTGTCTGAAGGGGCTCTGACGACCTGAAATGCAGCCTTAATGCACGGCAGGACTGCCAAGGCTGGTTATCTGCCTTGGATTTTGATCTGAGTTCTTGCTAAGTTTCCTGTGGTGAAGCTTTGTCCGTATCTGCCAAGAGGATTTGCTTGTTCATTAATGTGTCACTGAGGTTTAAAAATGCCCCTTACTGTTTCTTGGGTAATTATTGCAGACAGGTTTGGGGAGTATTGTGAATAGTGAGATTCTCAGCAGAAGGAGATCTGAGAAGAAAAGCATAGAGAGGCATGTTTCACTTTTAACTAGCTGGGCTCCTGGGTAGCTGAGTTATGCTGCCCAAACATCTGCAGTCAGCCTGGCTCTTAGGATTTTTCCCCACTGCAAAGGCTGCTGTTCATTCACTGATTTCTGGCTGGGAGTCTCTATGTATCAGGTTATCAGCTGCTATTCCCTATGAGCCCTGAGAAGAACCTCCCTTTCTGTTTTTACTTTTCTTTTTTGAGTGTGTGTGTGTGTGTGTGTGTGTGTGTGTGTGTGTGTAGTTCAGTAGTAAAGCAAGTTCCTAGCATGCACAAGGGAAGTGGGCAGGGTTGGATCTGCATCCTCACAAAGGAAAAAGAATATCCATCACTTTGGTTACTTTAGGATACATCTCTTCTGTGTGGTCTCTCCCTTGTTCTTCTTGGAGGTAATGTCCCCCATAGGAAACACTGGGACATGAATACTGTGCTCACTAATTTTGTGTCAATTTTATGAAACATGCTATAAGTCATCTGAGAGGTGGGAACCCTCACTGATATAAGATTGGGCTGCAGGCAAGCCTGTACATCATTTTCTTAATCAGAGATTGATGGGAGAAGGCCCAGCACATTGTGGATGAGGACACCCCTAGGATGGTGGTCTTAGATCCTGAAAGAAAGCAGTCTGAGCAAGCCATGAGGAGCAAACAGTAGGCAGCACCCCTCCATGGCCTCTGCATCAGCTCCTGCCTCCAGGTTCTGACTGGTTTGAGTTTCTGTCCTGACTTTCTTCAGTGATGGACTATTGATGTGGGAGTGTAAGCCAAGCAGACCCTTTCCTTTCCAACTTGCTTTTGGTCATGGAGTTTTATCATATCAATTGTAATCCTAATTAAGACAGACATCAAAACCACATAGTGATGGCTTCAGGCCTGTCTGGGGAATGTTGCTATACTTTGTTTGGTGACAAGAGATGGCCAATTGGGATTCTTGTTTCCCTCATTATTTGGCAATTTCATTTAGATCGCCTTCATATATGTATGTTTTAGGAACTTTCTACTGTGTTATGTTTCCATACTACCGCTCAAATACACCTTAATTTTAGTTGTCTGTCCTGATATTCCCTCCCTCTACCTACTTCTTTCTCTCCTCCCCACTGGATACTCCCACTTCAACCCCCCCTCCACCCCTAACCATCTATTCTATTTCACATTCCTAATGAGAACTACCTGCTCCCTCTAGTCCCTTACCATCTGTATTTCAATGGATTGGTTATCACCAGTTTATCAGCTAATAACCACATATAAGCTAAATATATCAGATTTGTCTTTCTGGGTTTGGGATACTTCACTCAGGATGATTTATTTCTAGTTCCATACATTTACCTGCAAATTTCATGATGTCTTCTTTTTAAAGGCCGAGTAAGACTCCTTATATAAGTGTACTACACTTTTAAAATCCATTCATCTGTTGAGGGCCATCTTGGTTGTTTCTAATTTCTGGCTATTATGAATAGAGCAGCAATGAACATGGTTGAGAAAGCATCTTGGTGGTAGGTAGAATCAAGCGTCTTTTAGATATATGTCCAAAAGTGATGGTAAAGCTGGATCTTGATAGGTTGATTTATATCTTCCTGAGGAACTTTCATATTAATTTCCAGAGTTGCTGTAAAAGATTGCCCCCCACCAGCAACTGATGAATGTTCCCCTTATTCCACATTCTTGCTAGCATGAATTGTCATTTGTTTTATTGATCTTGACCATTCTGATAGGTATAAGATGAAATTGCAAAGTAGTTTGATTTGCATGTCTATGATGAGTAAGGATGTTGAACATTTCTTCAAGTGCTTCTCAGCCACTTGAGTTTTCTCTTTTGAGAATTCTATTTTTAGTTCTGTTCCCCATTTTTAAATTGAGTTATTTTTTTGTTGTCCAATTTTTTGAGTTCTTATATATTCTAGGTATTAGTACTCTACCAGATGTAAAGTTAGTAAAAATATTTTCCATTATGCAGACTGCCACTTTGTTCAGGTGATGGTGTCCTTTTCCACAGAAACTTTTCAATTTTATGAGGTTCTATTTATTAATTGTTGTTCTTTATGCTTATGGGATCCCTGTTCTGTTAAGAAAATTTTTCCCTATGCCAGTGAGTTCAAGGCTAGTCCCCACTTTCTCTTTTATTATATTCAGTATATCTGGCCTTATGTTGAGGTCTTTGCTCTGTTCAAAGTTGAGTTTTGTGCAGGGTGATAAATATGGATCTATTTGCACTCTTCTACATGCAGCTATTCAGTTTGATCAGCACTATTTGTTGAAGATGGTGTCTTATTTCCAGTGTGTGTTTCTGGCTTCTATATTAAAAAAATCAGATGTTTATAAATGTGTGGGTCTTCAATACAATCCACTTATGTTCTGTAAAGAATTTTGTTGGAATTTTGATGGAGATTGCATTGAATCTATAAATTGCTTTTGGTATGATGGTCATTTTTTCTATAGTAATCATATTGACCCATGAACATGTGAGAGCTTTCTGTATTTTGTTATCTTCTTTGGTTCTTTTTCTTCAGTGTCTTGAAGTGTTTATCATAGAAGTTTTTCGCTGGCTTGTTTAGAGTTACCCCAAGATATTTTATTTGAGGCTATTGAGAAAGGTGTTTCCTTGATTTTTTTTTCTCAATCCATCATCATTTGTGTATAGGAAGAATTCTTTTATTTTATTTTATATTTTATTTTTATTATTAGTTACATTTTATTAACTCTGTATCCTAGCCGTATCCTCTTCTCTCATTCTCTCCCAACCCCACCCTCCCTCCCTCATCTCCTCCCTGCCCCTTTCCAAGTCCACTGATAGGGGAGGACCTCCTCCCCTTTCACCTGCCCCTATTTTATCAGGTATCTTCAGGACTGGCTGCAAAGTCCTCTTCTGTGCCCTAGCAGGGCTATTTCTCCCTTGGGGGGTAGAGAGGTCAAAGAGTCTGCCATTGAGTTCATGTCAGAAGTAGTCCCTGTTCCTTTTACTAGGGAAACCCTCTTGGTTACTGAGGTACCATGGGCTACATCCGAGCAGAGGTTCTAGGTTATATCCATATACAGTCCTTGGTTGGAGAAATGGTCTCATATAAGACCCCTGTGCCCAGATAATTTGGTCCTTGTGGAGTTTCTATCCTCTCCACATCATATTAACTCCCTCTTCTTTTATATGATTCCCTGCAATCTGCCGAAGGTTTCATTATGAATCTTAGTATATGCTTTGATACACTGCTAGGTAGAGTCTTTCAGAGGCCCTCTGTGGTAGGCTCCTGCCCTGTGACTTGTTTTCTCCTACGTTCAATGCCCATCCCATTTGTCTTTCTAAGTGAGTATTGATCATCTTACCCCAGATCCTCTTTCTTGTTTATCTTTAGGTGTATAGATTTCATTATGTTTATCATATCTTATAGGTCTATATAAGTGACTATATACCATGTGTGTCTTTCTCCTTCTGGGATACCTCACTCAGAATAATTTTTTTCTAGATCCCACCATTTGCCTGCAAATTTCACGATTTCCTCGTTTTTGATTGCTGAGTAGTATTCCATTGTGTAAAAATACAGTTTCTGTATCCATTCCTCCATTAATGGCCATCTGGATTGTTTCCAGGTTCTGCCTATTACAAATAAAGCCACTACAAAAATGGTTGAGCAAATGTCCTTTTTGTGTACTTGAGCATATTTTGGATATATGCCCTAGGTGTGGTATAGCTGGGTCTTGAGGAAGCACTATTCCTAAATGTCTGAGGAAGTGCCAGATTGATTTTCAAAGTGGTTGTATCAGTTTACATTCCCACCAGCAATGGAGGAGGGTTCTCTTTTCTCCACAACCTCTTTAGCATGTGTTGTCATTTGAGTTTTTTATTTTAGCCATTTTGATGGATGTAAGGTGAAATCTCAGGGTCGTTTTGATTTGCATCTCTCTAATGGCTAAGGACGTTGAGCATTTCTTTAGGTGTTTCTCCGCCATTCTACAATCCTCTACAGAATTCTTTGTTTAGCTCTGTACCCCATTTTTTAATTGGATTACTTGATTTGTTGCTTTTTAACTTCTTGAGTTCTTTATATATATTGGATATTAGCCCTGTGTCAGATGTCGTGTTGGTGAAGATTCTTTCCCAGTCTGCATGCTGTCGTTTTGTTTTGATGACAGTGTCTTTTGCTTTACAGAAGCTTTTCAGTTTCATGAGGTCCCATTTATGGATTGTTGCTCTTAGAGTCTGTGCTGTTGGTGTTCTGTTCAGGAAGTTGTCTCCTGTGCCGATGAGTTCTAGGGTCTTCTCCACTTTTTCTTCTAACTGATTTAATGTGTCTGGTTTTATGTTGAGGTCTTTGATCCACTCGGAATTTAGTTTTGTGCAGGGTGATAAATATGGATCTATTTTCATTTTTTTGCATATAGACATCCAGTTGGACTAGCACCACTTGTTGAAAATGTTGTCTTTTTTTCCATTGAATGGTTTTGGCTTCTTTATAAAAAATCAAGTTTCCACAGGTGTGTGGGCTTATTTCTGGGTCTTCTATTTGATTCCATT
This sequence comes from Psammomys obesus, assembly GCF_907164565.1. NCBI lineage: Eukaryota > Metazoa > Chordata > Mammalia > Rodentia > Muridae > Psammomys > Psammomys obesus. Next base: position 18,955,689 of record NW_026594428.1, read on the forward strand.
GATCCACTATTCTGTTTCTATGTCAATACTGTGCAGTTTTTATTACTATTGCTCTGTAGTACAACTTGAGATCAGGGATGGAGATACCTCCAGATGATCTGTTGTTGTACAGGATCATTTTGGAGATTCTGGGTTTTTTGTTTCTCCATATGAAGCTGAGAATCTCTTTTCAAGGTCTGTAAAGAATTGAGTTGGTATTTTGATGGGAATTACATTGAATCTGTAGATTGCTTTTGGCAGGATGGCCATTTTCACAATGTTAATCCTACCAATCCATGAGCACGGGAGATCTTTCCATCTTCTGAGGTCTTCTTCAATTTCTTTCTTCAGAGACTTGAAGTTTTTCTCAAACAGGTCTTTCACCTGCTTGGTTAGAGTCACCCCAAGGTACTTTATGTTATTAATGGCTATTGTGAAGGGTGTTGTTTCCCTGATTTCTTTCTCTGCTCTTCTGTCTTGGGTATAGAGGAGGGCTTCTGATTTTTTTGAGTTAATTTTGTATCCAGCCACTTTACTGAAGGTGTTTGTCAGCTAAAGGAGTTCTCTGGTTGAATTTTTGGGGTTGCTCATGTATACTATCATATCATCTGTGAATAGTGACACTTTGACCTCTTTCTTTCCAATTTGTATCCCCTTGATCTCCTTTAGTTGTTTTATTGGTTTTGCTAGGACTTCAAGTACTATGTTGAAAAACCAAAATAGCTGGGCACAAGGGTCTTTTCTGAGACTGATACTGCAACCATGGTCCATTCATGGAGATAACCTAGAAACCCTGTACAGTTGTAGCCCATGGCAGCTCAGTCTCCAAGTGGGTGCCATAGTAAGGGTAACAGGGACTGTCTCTAACATGAACTCAGTGGCTGGCCCTTTAATCACCTCCCCCTGAAGGGGGAGCAGCCTTACCAGGCCACAGAGGAAGACAATGCAGCCAGTCCTGATGAGACCTGATAGGCTAGGATCATAAGGAAGGAGAGAAGGACCTTCCCTATCAGTGGACTTGGAGAGGGGCATAGGAGGAGATGAGGGAGGGAGGGTAAGATTGGAAGGGATTGAGGGAGGGGGCTACAGCTGAGATACAAAGTGAATAAACTATATTAATAAAAAAAATAAAGTGAAAAAAAGGAAAAATCTAAAAAAAAAAAAAAAAAGTACTATGTTGAAGAGATATTTAGAGAGTGGGCAGCCTTGCCTTGTCCCTGATTTCAGTGGGATTGATTTAATTTTCTCTCCATTGAGTTTAATGTTGGCTATAGGCTTGTTGTATATTTCCTTTCCTATGTTTACATATGTGCCTTGCATACCTGATCTCTCCAAGACTTTAAACATGAATGGGTGTTGGACTTTGTCAAATGCTTTTTCAGCATCTAAGGAGATGATCATGTGGTTTTTCTTCTTCAGACTGTTTATGTGGTGGATTACATTGATGGATTTTCGTATACTGAACCACCCTTGCATGCCTGAGATGAAGCCTACTTGGTCATACTGTAGCCCAGCCTGGCCTCAAACTCATAGCAATTCTCCTGTATCCTCTTCCTGGATGTGGAGATTATAGGTATGATCTACCATGTAAGAAGTGACTTAGGCTTGGCAGCAGTGGCTACCATCAGTCAAACTGATTGTTGCACCTGTGAAACCATCCTTGGACTGCAAGACAATGAAAAGAAACAACCTGGGTATGAATTATGTAATTGTGTGCAACAACAAATAATTTTTCAGGGAGAAATGGTCAACTTTTAGTTTTAAATGGAGAGGTATTTGAAATTCCAGGGACGGAATGAGAGTTACAGGGCATATCCTTGTTGGTATAGAAGATTCCAGTCCTTTAGTTTGTCTGATGTGCTCTACACTAAAGCGTTGTTCACAGACATTGGCTTATTCACTCAACATCAGAGTTTTGTTTAAACCATCATTTAAAGGTAGAGCTTTATCAGACATAAGCAGATCCTGTGCCTGTCAGACTCCCCTCTGGTTCTGTTTTGGCACTCTGTCAAATGTCATGCTATCACAGAGGAGTGACACCTGTGTTCTTCTGAGTCTTCACTCTTATTCAAATCACTCCTCAAAATTTCCCTTGTCCTCTGGTTATTGTAACACACAACTAAAATTTGAGTCTTCACATTTTTAGTTTTTTGTTCTCCTATGAAGTGTGGAGGGTAATTGGCTGAGGGCTATCTCCTCATTATTTATGGCAAATTAAGAGAACATGTCTGATGCAGCCTTAGATGAGTGCAGAGGCTCACAGACAGAGTTAATCAGCTGCCCTCATCATCTGTGTTCTTCCTGCTGTTCAAATTGTGCGGCCAGTGGCGCCGGTGTTGGCAGCAGAAAGAAATATGATGTTCAGCTAATGGCTTGAGAAGGGGAGGGAAGGACTTGGGGTCACTTGTGGCATATCCTATTTTGAGCTGAGCCAAAGGAGATTAATGTTGTCACTTGCTTGATTAGCGTAGCCACTTGCCTAGCTCTCGACTTCCAAATGTATTAATTCCGAGAGAGCAGCTTGCATCAGAGTCGTCTTGTCCATGCTGGCAACTAACCTTGTATAAATCTCATGGCAGTGGCTGGCTGAAGGCTGAGGCTGAGACCCTAGAATGCTCTGCTTGTCTTCTGTTTGCTCTTATGACAAAGGCTTTCACAATAATTTCCAATTTCTTAAGTCCAAGTCTGCAAGGTAATTGGTGTTCTGTATCTCAAGTTAAAGCCCTCTCTCCTTTTTTTAGCAGACTTCTACAGCAAACATCTTGAATCTGTTCCAATGTGTACATGCATTTATTCATGTGAATGTCAGGAAATTTTTTGTTAAGATAACCTTGCTAAGCACATCCTTGTGATGTGAATCATAATGTGTGTTTTTTGAATGCTCCATGGATTGACTCACCTGGCTCAGCCCTCTAGTTTGGATATTCTGCAGATTAATGATGGGTCTACCAGGGACAGTGGAAATGGTAGACATTTCATTTGCCAATACATCAAAAATAGGTCTATGCCTTTGTGGCTCTATTACTGTTAGAATTGATAGACTTCTGTTCCAGTTTGAGTCTGCACACTTTATAGGTAAAATGGTCTTTGACATTTGGTGTGCAAATTGAAATAAATTATAATAATGCTTATTGAATAATACAATATCTTCTTTGGAAGCCTTCTGATGCATCTCACTGACTTTTTCTTTAGAAAGAACAAGCAAGCTGTGTACTTCGTGCTTGTTGTGAGATTTACCAGGTGTTATTTAAACAATCCTACATAGCATACAGGAAAACTATTCCTTTATCATTCTAATGTGTGATGCTTGGCTTATTTGTGCAGATAAACACATTTGTACACCAGCTTTTCACTGTTTCTGTCTAGAATTGCCTGTTGTTATTTTTGCCATTTCCCTTGCTTGCTTTCTCTGCTTCAACACAATGTAATAATAACATCAATGTTTAAGAAATCATACTTACCTTTGAAAGTTGCAATGATATGAACATAGTTTTTTTTTTCCAACACAGAGACCAAAATACTTTGCATGAATTTGATGTAATGCTAAGGCTGCTACATGGCTCAGATTTATTGTCAGGCATGATGGGTTTCTTTTGTAGTACCATTTTCCTTTTTCTTTGTCACAGGAGGTGTTTTCATCTACCCCTATTCTCCATTTTCTTGTTTGACCATATCAAAACACCTCCAGTATTTTCTACCCAAACTAACCTTCTCTGGCCTTTCAGCACTGGGCAGGCGTAGACACAATTCACTCTTCTCTTGACAGACCCTGGGAACCTGCCCCACAGGCATCCAAGTCTCCATTGTCTGGCTCTGCATTGGCCTCATGGGGGCCAATATTTCCTTGAGTCTGCTTGTGGAAGCACTAGCTCCTACAACTCTCTTGTAAATGTTAACGGAGGAGCTCCACGTCAGAAGCCTTGTCTGAACTGCTAGATGTACCGTCATGAGGAACCCTAGCTTCACAGGTGCCACACTTAGGGTGGGAAGAAGTGGTGCTCTGAGCAGGACTCACATGGGGACTATATCAGAAGAAGGCATGGAGAGAAGGGTGGAAACAGATGGAAGAGTAGAGCAGCAATGTGGCTTTACATGGACTAATAGGGGATGGCCACTTTGGAATGACTAGGCTTAACTCTGATGAGGGAACCAGTCCTGTGGATCCCTAGGGAAAGGGCGTTTCAGGTGGAAGAATAGCAGGTATGAAGGTTCTGAGTGGGGAGATACTGAGATAGAAAGAAAGGTAAGGAATGAGAAATAAAGAGAATTCATTTTAATGAAAGGCTTTTTCAGGAAACCAGATCGTAGAGTCCTGTTGACCATTGGGTGTTCTGGTCATTGCTTTGGGTGGAACAAGAGTCTATGGAGGATCAGGCAACAGATAACACATTTTGTTTGTGTTTTTAAGTGGATACCTCCTGTGCTGAAGGTAGATTGTTGAGGAAGAGGAAAGCAAGGGTAGAAACAGGAGGAACAATTAGGAGTTTACTGCATGAGTCCTAGCATGGGGTAGTATTAGGAGGCTGGAAGTAGGATGTTAAGTAGAATAGGGGGCCAGGTGGCTGGACTCTGGTTGTGCTCAGAACATCTGCTGTTGGTCATATGTGTTATGCATCTTCACTGGTTGAGGCAGCTGTAACTGAGAACCACAGATTGGGTAGTATGAGCAATAGAAACTCATTGGGCCATAGTTTTGGAGGCTAGAAGCTGAATATCAAAGTGTTTGCAGGATTGGTTCTATCTGAGGTCTTTGAGGGATGATCTGTTTTCATGCCCTCATCCTACAGATGGCTTGTTGTCAATCTTTGAAGACCCCTCCCCTGCCACATATCTCTGCCTTCATCTTCACAGAGTCTTCTCCTCGTAGGTTGCCTATTTTAACATTTTCCCTGCTTTGAAAGATACCTGTCAACACTAGATTATAAACTCAGCCTTCTCCAAATAGATTCTTCTCTTAAACTCAACTAATTTTATAAAGCAGCTCTTTGTGAATAAGGTTGCATCCTGGGATACTGGGATTGATACTTACACATATCTGTTTGTGTCATCAATTTAGTCCATAATGGGGGTATTATAAAAGGCAAGTCAGGCTATGATCCAATAGTTTTTGTCTGGCCACTGAAAGGAACAGAGATCCCACAAGCAGAGATGCCAAGTATCTGTGGGAAGTAGTCCTGTGTGGGAAGGAGAGGCATTGGGCTTTGAGCATTGCCCAAGATGCCTATAAACTAGCTATTCATTTGCTGTTCTAATACCAATGTCGTGGAATATGACCTCAGTGTTCACTTCTTTAGGTCTGAGTGTGAGGTAGGACCTAAGTGGAAAGCAGACCAGGCAGGTCCAGGTGGCTAGCAGCCTCATCAGGTGTGCTAGAAAAAAAATCATCCGTCTCCTTAGACCACAGTGTGAAATATCTGGCAATGTTCTGCCCCCAGATCAGCCTGCTATTGTTCTTGCTTATGAACTAAGTAGGTTGGATTGGACCAGAAGCAAGAAGATTTTTCAAAGTCTTAAATGCCTGGTAAATAATTGGTAGTCTGGTTCCAAGAATATGCCAGATGTCACAACTAGACTGAAATCAGCTTGGAATTCATGATATTCTTCCCATTTTCTGCTGCCTTGCTACTTCTAATTTTTTAAAGAAGAGTACATTTTGTGATATATATTCATTAATTAATTCATGATTTGAGAATTTCACATGTTTATACTTAAAAAATATATACTCCCCATTGCTCCCCTCTAATTCCCTGGATTCTCCTAACTTTTCCCCCTTATATTTCACTGAATCCAATTAGTGCTGCTCATATGTACATGGACATGTGCCCATCCCCCAGGGCAAGGGGGAACTGATCAGTCATATACTCCCAAAGAAAAATGACTCTCCCTCCCCCATAAGTCATCAAATGCCAGTAGCTCCTCATTTAAGAATGGGGTCTTGTGACCCCCTCCAATCTGTGCTGTCCTGTTAACTGGCTTCATGTAATGTAGTTCTGTGGGTAACCATAGTTATTATGAGTTGATGAGTGCAACAGCCATGTCCAGAAGACAGCATTTCGCAGCACCCTTCCCCATCCTCTTAGTCTCATTTTTTTCTGCTTTGTTTTTTTCTGTGATATTTTCTGAGACTTAGTGGTGGAGGATTGATAAAGATAACCCCATTTTTGACTAAGCACTCACCTTCACTGATTCTTAGCATTTGACTGGTTATTTTATTAACCAGTTTTCATTAAGCATTGCCCACTCCAAAATGAAACTTTTGTGATCAAGGTTGAATGCAGCATAAATATGCGGGTTCAGACATAAACATAAACAGTTTGACAATGTGACCATTTAGCCAGGTAAGTGGTAGGTTCCTCCCTAGGGCTGACTTTTGATCAGGTATACATTACCATATGTGAGTTCTCTGGAGGGGCTTCATAGCTAACAGAAAGTGATTGCTAACCCTCATAACAGCAATGGCAGTATTACACCAGTGGGCACATCTTGCCTGATAAGTTGGCATTGTCGCACGCAAGGCTCAGTGCTAGGAAAGAACACTGATGTCTTTTCTCCCCCCGGAATATACATAGCACCTACTGACCCTTTGAAAGCTACTCAGCAATGAGGTTTTCTGGTCAATTTGAGATTAAGTTCTCTCTGACTTGTAACCAGTGCGGATTGTTGAGTGAAACCCCAGAGGTCTTCACCACAACACATGCTACTTCTGTTGCTCTTGGTTTTCCACAACTAGAAACTAAGATTCTGTTTCTACCTCTCTTGATATATGTAAACTTCACTGACAACCTCTGAGCACATCTTTTTAACAAGTGCCAGAAATTTTGATCTTTGTTTTTATCTGGAGAGGAGGCTGTTCGAATCAATGATTTCCCCTGGAAAGCTATATAAGAAGCACATCTTACTACCACCATATAAAGTTATAATTTCTGTTTCCAGTTTCAATTTTAGGTTCTGTGGGTCACTGCAATACCAATAACTCTTCTACCTTCCCAGGACAGCTTGGGATTTCTTTATCTCTATTAGTCAAATCCACACATTAATTTTTTCTTGGGTATGTGTATGATGTACATGCATGTATATGTGTGTGGGTATGTGTGTGTGTGTTCATGTGTACATTATAAGCTTGAAGTTGATGTGGGGAGTCAAATTATCATTTTTTTCTGTTTTATTCAGACAGAGTCACAATTAAGTCTAGAGCTCACTGAAATAGCTCAGGGAGTCCTTTGTTTCTGTCTTCTAGGTCGGAATTATAGATTAGTGCCAACTAACCTGTCATTTTATGTAAATTCTGGGAATCTGAGCTTGTGTCCTCTTAGGTGTGTAGTAAGCCATCTCCCCAATTCCATTTTTTTTTTCATTGAATGAAAAAAATCTATTCTTAATTAACAAAAAAATTAAGGGCATATTTGAGTAAACTACGTTTTTGTTAATTGCATCTACTTTATTTTTATTTTTTATTAATCACAGTTTATTCACATTGTATTCCACCTGTAGCTTCCTCTATCTTTCCCTCCCAATTGCACCCTCCCTTCCTCCCTCTTCTCCACTGATGGCCCTCCCCCACTCCACTGATAGAAGAGATTTTCCTCCCCTTCCATCTGACCCTAGCCTATCAGGTCTCATCAGGAGTGGCTACATTGTCTTCCTCTGTGGCCTGGTAAAGCTGTACCCCACTCAGGTGGAGGTGATAAAAGAGCCATCCACTGAGTTCATGTCAGAGACAGTCCCTGTCCCCATTATTATGGAACCCACTTGCATACTGAGCTGCCATGGGCTACATTTGTGCAAGGGTTCTAGGTTATCTCCATGAATGGTCTTTGGTTAGAGTATCAGTCTCAGAAAAGACCCCTGTGCCCAGATATTTTGGTTCTGTTGCTCTCCTTGTGGAGCTCCTGTCCCCTCTATCTCCCTCTTCTTTCATAAGATTCCCTGTACTCTGCCCAAAGTTTGGCTATGAGTTTCTGCATCTACTTTGATACCCTGTAGGGTAGAGGTTTTCTTGACTGGTGGATCAATGGAATTGAATAGAAGACCCTAAAATAAACCCACACACTTATGGACACCTGATTTTTGACAAAGATGCCAAAACCATACAATGGACAAAAGATAGCATCTTTAACAAATGGTGATGATGTAACTGGATTTCTACATGTAGAAAAATGTAAATAGATCCATACTTATCACCCTGCACAAAATTAAAGTCCAAGTGGATCAAAGACCTCAATATAAAACCAGACACACTAAAGCTGTTAGAAGAAAAAGTGGGGAAGAGCCTGGAACTCATTGGCACAGGAGACAACTTCCTGAACAAAACACCATCAGCACAGGCCCTAAGAGCAACAATCAATAAATGGGACCTCATGAAACTGAAAATCTGTAAAGCAAAGGACACTGTCATCAGAAGAAAATGACAGCCTACAGACTGGGAAAGGATCTTCACCAACCTATATCTACAGGGGGCTAATATCCAGAATATATAAAGAACACAAGAAGTTAAACAGCAACAAATCAAGTATTCCAATTAAAAAATGGGGTACAGAGTAAACAGAGAATTCTCAATAGAGGAGTATTGAATGACAGAGAAACACTTAAAGAGACGTCCTTAGTTATCAGGGAGATGCAAATCAAAACGACCCTGACATTTCACCTTACACCCATCAGAATGGCTAAGATAAAAAACTCAAGAGACAACATATGCTGGAGAGGTTGTGGAGAATTGGGAACCCTCCTCCATTGCTGGTGGGAATATAAACTTGTACAACCACTTTGGAAATCAATCTGGTGCTTTCTCAGACAATTAGGAATAGCGCTACCTCAAGATCTAGCTATACCACTCCTAGGCATATATCCAAAAGATGCTCAACTATACAACAAGGACATTTGTTCAATCATGTTTGTAACAGCTTTATTTGTAATAGCCAGAAGCTGGGAACAACCCAGATGCCTCTCAACTGAGGAATGGATACAGAAATTATGGTACATTTACACAGTGGAATACTACTCAGATATTAAAAACAAGGAAATCATGAAATTTGCAGGCAAATGGTGGGATCTAGAAAAGATCTTCCTGAATGAGATATTCCAGAAGCAGAAAGACACATAGGATATATACTCACTCATAAGTGGATATAAGACTTAAAATATAGGGTAAACATACTAAAATCTGTATACCCAAAGAAGCTAATCAAGAAGGAGGACCTGGCTAATATGCTCAAACCCCATTCAGAAAGGCAAAGAGGATGGACATCAGAGGAGGGAGAAAACAGGGAACAGGACAGGAGCCTACCACAGAGGGCCACATTAGTGTTTTTAAACCACTTGAAAGCAGAGGGAAGCATTGATACTATGAAATATAAAATCACCTCATAAAAGTTTTCCAGCCTATGCTGGTTCGGTGTGGGTTTTTCACAAATTTCCCCTTTAAGTTGGTTTAAACATTCAATTCCCATACACCCATCTTGTTCCTTTGTGGTACTAATAATTAACAGTTAGAGTCCAAGTAGACAAAGTATGAGAGAAGACCTAAATGCAGTCATTCCTCTGGAATATCTTAGAAAAGACACAACTCACAAGGGTATTTTAAAATCCATCTTCCTGAGGTGCTTTATATTGCCATAAAAACGAACAGTTTGGCTTGGAAAAGCAAAGGCTGGACCAGAAAACCTTGTGACTTAGATAGAGACAAATGACTTCTCATGTTCAAAAGAAGAAAATACTGTGTTAAATCAAATCTCACTTTGATGCTCAGACTCAAGGGCTAACTTCATCATTGGACTGATTATTGGTGGCCACTCAGTGGCCTTAGTTCACCTGTGAAGACCCTCGGGAGATTACCTATGGTAGCTCACCTACCCACGTCATAATTTAATTCACCCTGAACTCAATAGCTACAAAAAGTAAGTTGTGTTCTGATCTCTTTATTAATGACTATTAACAACTGTGCAGTGATCCACAGAACCAAAAGCTTTAAAATGTGTAGGCATAAGATTATAACTCAACTGCTGATTTCTGTACCTCTCATATGTGGTTGCAATCTTTGTCCAGAGAATCTCCTTTCTCAATGTTGTGTAAACTTCTTCTCAGTAAATTAGCCAATAAATTAGCAGCTTATAGCCAATCGCTGAGCAGGGAGAGAATAAGGCTAGACTTCCTGCCAGCCAGGGGAGGAAAAGTTAGAAGAGGAAGTAGGGGATTCAGCCATGAGGAAGGCCCAATAGACATCAGGAGAATGAGTTTAACAAGCAAGCTACAAAGTGTAAGTAACTTTGGGATGTATGCTGGGAGAAAACCAGATTATTTTAGAGATAAAGAATAAAGTAATTGCTCATGTTGTGAAGCTTATTTAATAATCTCAATTATTTGTGTGATGGACAGTTAAGAGAGAAACTGAGAAACAAGAACAATCCAGGCCACAGAAGATGACAATGCAGCCACTCCTGATGAGATCTGATAGACTAAGATCAGAAGGAAGGGCCTCTCCTATTAGTGGACTTGGGGAGGGGCATGGGTGAAGAAGGAGGTGGGAGGGTGGGGATCGGGAGGGGAGGGAGGAGGGGTTTATGGGGGGATACAAAGTGAATAAAGTGTAATTAATAAAAATAAAAATAAAAAGAAACTGTAACAAAAATGTGTTAAGCTGCTTTCTGTCTCAATGTATCATCAGTTTTTGTAAATCCTAAAGAAGAGTTTGTATTTTGGGTATACTATTATAAGCCTTCAGCAAACATTATTAATTATATTGTTCAGATTGTTATAGCTTTAATAATATGCAAATATGTAATTACCTACTTGATAAGTCAACTGATAACATTTCTGTACTTGATCATTTCTATAGGATTATTGCTTTGGATTTTTCTCTTTTAGTTCTACCATTTTTTCTTTGCTTATTTTAGGTTGATTTTCTGAATTACATACAAGTTTCAAATCATTTTTGTGGTAAAATAAAACCTGAATTTAATCTAAATTCTATGTTTAGAAATGCCTATGGACTCTGTTTTCTAGATTTAATATATAAACTTATTTATTATATTTGTATTTATATGCATCTATGTATATATTACATATTTATGTATTATTTATCTATGTCCTTTTTATCTATCATCTGCCATTTATCTGCTGTCTGTCTATCTATCTATCTATCTATCTATCTATCTATCTATCTATCTATCTATCTATCATCTGTCTGTCTATCCACCCATCTATCTATCTTTTATCTTTTGGCCTAGAAAGTATCAATAGCTTCCTTCAGTTTATAATTTTATTTTTATACGTTCCTATATATTTTCTTTGATTTTTCTGGTATTCTTTTATTTTCTTTGGGTAGTTTTGTAAACTATATGCAGTTGGCTGCTCTGGCCACTTTTGTTTTAAATTGAAATTTTCGTTTACAATATCATGACATACATATGGACTAATAACTGCCACATACTTCTGTACTTTTTATTTTTCTCTTTTTATCGTTTTATTTTCACAATTTACTGTTTTTTGATTCTTTCAGTATCTGCTTTTGAAATTAAAACTAATAGCGATGGCTAATTTTTGTTGCCAATCTTGGGAAGCAGAACCCTTCACTAAAGAGTTGCCTCTGTAAGACTGGTCTGTCGGCACATTTGTGAGGCATTTTCTTGCCTGGCAATTGATGTAGGAGGGTCCAGCCCACCATGACACTATTGTTAAGCAGGCAGGCCTGGGCTGTGTCATAAAGACAGAGGAACATGAATCAGGAAGTAATCTGTAAGCAGTATCCCTCCAAGGCTTCTGCTTCCAGTTCCTTCCTTAAGTCTCTGCCTCAAGTCCCTGCTTGAGTTCCTGCCCTGACTTCCCTCAGTGATGCCCTGTGAGTATAAGTCAAATAAACTCTTTCCTTTCCTAATTGGTTTTAGTCAGTATTTTATAACAGCAACAAAAAAATAGGACAGTGATTAATTAGTCTTTCTGTGTTCCTTAGGGAAAGTCATTACTTCCTAGGTTTTCAGTGTTATGCTTAAAGGCTGTTTCATGCTTTGTCCAGCACCTTTAGTTATTTTAGTAGGAATGTTAGCCAATCTGTCAAGTCTTTGATATTGCTCGAAATGGAAATAGTGAGTGAATCTTGTTTATTTAAAATTGCTGTCTGCCAGATGCTTTCCATTCTGAAGCCATCAGATTTATTCCTTATGGTGTCACTTAACTTGATGTCTTCTCCTTGTATCTTCTAAACCAGAAGTTGTTTCTATACAACGAATAGTTGTAAATCACACATTTTTATTAGAAGCCTGACATGAAGTATGTTGCAATGAGCACAAATATTTTGATGACATCATTAATGGGTTTGACCAGTAGGTTACAATAATCATAGCCTAATTTCATTCTCTATGCACACTCATTAATTTATTCTTGTTATTAGAAGATAATCTGATGGTGCAACTCTGGCATTATATGAATACCCAGTTCTCATCAGTCATGTACCCGAGAGTGTGTGCATGATTTGGACATCTTTGCCTGTGTGATGGTTTCTTAAAGATGCATAGAGAACCATCTTCCTAATTCTGTGTTCCCTCTCACTATTATCTTCTGTGAATTTGATCTTTCCTTATCAACCAGATGACTGATTTTTCTGGAACACTTTTTACTGGCAAGACTTGGCTGAAGTTAAATTCTTTCATTGTAGTTACTAATTTTTTAAAGTAATCTATGCCAAATAGTGACAGAAAATTTCTCTTTACTCCTCATTCTGAAGTATTATTATACACTGGTGTAATTTTTTTTACCACTGTGATTCACGCTAAGCAACATCATTTTTGATTGATCAAAAGCTTGGATAGTGAGGGCTGGGCTGGCCAGTGCTCAGAACTGGAAGGTCTACATTCTAGCAAGTCTAAGGTATTTTTTCACTGCAAGGCATACTATTTTTTATGCATCACTAAAAGAAATCATGACCACTTTATGTGCAAATTGACTTTGGTTACCAAATAAATCTTAATTTTAGAGGTCTTAGTGTAACAAAAAGGCTAATGTTGGACCCAGTGCAATAATATATTATGAACTCAGGAATTTATATTAATAGCGTCAACTTAATTGCTAGTAGTATATTTGTATTATTTCTTTCATTTTAATAATAATATATTTTCACATTGCCTTGAAAATATTGATGCTGTTGACTGAAATTCCCAGGGGGGAAAAAAGCCACCACCACAACAAATGTCTCTGATTAACTGATGATAGCATCAAGGAATATGGAGAGGATAGACTGCTGCTCGAAGAGAGCCAGATTCTTCTGGATTTCCTTAGTCCCCAGACAGCCACTTTGCCCGTGTATGTATGTTACCTAAAGGTCTTGTGATTTCTAAGAAAATTATTTTGAAATGTACCAAGCTTCTACTGACCTCAAAGCTAGTATCTGAGGCCAACAGTAGTTCCCCCACTTTACTGTAACCCACTTAAGTGACATTTCCAACAATTTGAAAGTGCCCTGATTTATGACTTCCATTGTTCTGTTACTATAAAAACTGCATAAAATATTTACCTTGTTGGGATGCAGAGTGTGGAGTGGCCTAAATCTGTGTTCCTGGGCCATGGTCACTCAGATTTGGCTCTAGAATATTCTCTCTGTGCTCTTTCATGTTGATGATTCCAGCATCTTCGTGTGAATTTCCTGTGAAAATTCTGTAATTTTATGAATACAATTTATTAAAATTTAAACTCAATGAATAACTTGATACCTTAACACAACAGAAATGTATTCTTCTACCCAGAGGTCTGAGTCAGCATCACAAAAGTACGTCAGCTAAGCTGCAGAGCATCCCTGCAGCTATTGCTGGCTGCCAGCTGCCAGCCTGTACTCTGGCAGTAGAACTCCAGTCTCCTCCTTTTATTCAGCTCAGCTACTTCCTGCATGGCCTGGCGGTGGCTCCTTTATCTCAGGTTCACTACACTCATCAGGGTACTGTGACTCATTCCTAAAGACTGTGGCTGTTGCCTCTTTATGCTGATATATCCCTTTCCCTCTTCTTTCTTTTCAGAACTTTCTATTTCTTTTCAAGCCTCTCTGTCCATACTCAAAGATGAAAATCCCTCATTCTTTCTTGAACCTCCATCTTACTAGCATGTGGGCAACTTGTGAAGGCATTCGGGCTGAAAACGAGAGGCCCTGTGAGACACGGTCTCACACTAGGGCTGTAGGTAGTTTGTTCACCGCGAAGAGCCCTTTGGCTTGGTGGTGAGGAAAGTCAGTTCTGATTGGTTTCAGCAACTGCAGGACTAAGTACTTCTTGATCTGTGTTGCATCATGAATGTGGTTCCTTCTTCAAGCGTTCAGTTAGTGGACGATGAGGCACAACAGACAGGTAGGAGAACCTTTAAGAGGTAGAGGTAAGGGTCGGGTGTCCATGGTGGTTAGCTAGTTGAAGGTGTGGCTCTTGGAAAGATTAATATAGCTCTTGGAAGACTCTGGATTGTTCTCTGCAAGACTAAATTATAAAAGAGCAAGCCTAGCCCCTCCAATTTGTTGGCTTCCTATCTTACCATGGGACTTTTCTGTTGGTGTTTTGCCTGGAAGTGCATCTACCGAAAGGCCCTTAACAGAAGCCAGATAGTCGGGACATCTGATATTGGACTTGCAGCCTCCAAAACTGTAATATATATATATATATATATATATATATATATATATATATATATATA
>NW_026594428.1:18970335-19040113 GCF_907164565.1 Psammomys obesus
ATATATATATATATATATATATATATATATATATATATATATATATAACATTATATGACTCTGGTATTTGGTTATAGCAACACAAAGTGGATCAAAACATTATACAAACATACCTTTTTATATATTCTATGTCAGTGTTTTTCTATTCCATATCTTTTGGAGAAATATCAAACTTGAACCCACTGAGAAAAAATACGACCCTTTCATGCTGGTGAGGCCAGTACGTTTTAAGACGTCATGAGTGGTTCTCTGAGTGACTTTCTTTTATCTGGAAAACTCAAATGGAGCAAAGCAGTGACCGTGAAGACTGACATCCATGGACAGTTGTGATTTTGTAACCTACAACGCATCTTTACATTATACTATTTCTCTCATGTGGTATGGAATCTGCTTTCTAGAAAGTAGCGGCAACTTAGGGGGTAGTTGGGATTGCCCTTGTGTCTTTGTGTTTGTTGACTTTTATATTGGCTCAACAATTCTAAGTCTTTCTGGGAGATTTAATAGAATTTAGACTATTTTTCTCCATCTTGTCTTGATTATGTGACTTGGGAAAGGAAGTATGATGACTAAAAGGGTAGAATAATATGTTATGTGAACTCTGGTTATTACTAAGATGTGCTTGAAATTATGCTGTTACTGTCTTTAAATATTAATTCTACTTCCTGAAATAATGAACTAAAGAATTCAAGCAATTCTGAAGCACATAGATGAGAAACTATGTTTTCCAGAAGAGAAAATGACTAGAAGGTGAAATAGTCATTCTGCCAGTGAGCATGCATACATTACATTGTTCAGAATGTTTCAGGCTGTTTAACATCAGTCTCTAGGATGTGCTTTGACAGAGCATAGTAGCTTTGATGACATGGCAAGTGATTAATGTTGTACTTAGTGGGCTTGTTTCTGAGAAATGAGTTAGAATTCTTGGATATGGAAGTGTGCCCTGACTGTTTCAGCATATTGGAGAAAAAATACTGGAACATGGCTTGGTCTCAGAAATCAAAATGCTGTGAGACTTTATTTGATTGGAATTACTTATCAAATCCTTAGCTATGAATGACAGAGAAAAATTGGAATGGATGCTTGGCTTACAATGGGTGTATTTCAGGGTTCTTGTCAAATGTCTGCTCTTGATGGAAGTCTTTGATCCCTTCATCCCACCATAAGGCCTTTATGATCCCATTAGACCCAACTCTCCACAGTGATCAATTTAAGGATAGAGACATATTGGGCCTAAACTAGAGTCTTAGTAATTTACTTCCCTGACTGTAGGAGTTGGTGAGGAGCAGTGTAGGTAAAGCAGGACACCTAACAAAGGTCGAATTTGCTGTGCTTTAACTTCCCCAAATTAAAAATTGAAAGTCCTATGTGCAGAGGCCTCCTTAGTTGCATACAAACAAACTGCACATTGATCATATGCTGGAGTATCAGGGTTCTCAGCTGGGAGATTTAGTCTAGACAGGGTGTCTGGATCCTTTTGGCCACAACACTTCAGATTTTAGTTCAGAGAAGCCGTGATGTCACTGTCAGGGCCCAGCTAGTGTAGATGACCAGATTGAAAAGGAGTCTTCAAAACTTTTATATGTTTCCTGGGTCTACTACTCCTTGCCTTTGTCAAGGAGAATATGGCCAGCAGACAATGAGCTGTTCTAGCCCAGTTTCCGCAGTTGCTGGCAAAGCATCCTGACACTGCTTGCTTGCCCTGCAAAAGCCCAGGAGTTTCTTTGTTTTAGTATTCCCAGGATTTTTTTTTTTTTTTTTTAGTTTTATAAAAGTCACAGGATGCAAATATAAAACTTAAAACCATCAGAATTTTAGTTGAAAGGGGACTTAGGAGACCCAACAAAGGCTGATCTTGCAGAGAGGATAGAATTCTTTTCTACAAAATGTTCAGAATGACGTGTTCTCATTTACCTTTTTCTGGCATTTGAGCCTGGTCACCCATTTTACAGATCACCTGATATATTGTCTATAAATATAGGACCTGGGTATGGGCTTGATATTCAGAGTCATCTTGCCATCTGACCTACCACTGAATGGACATGTCTTTAATGAAATAGTACCGAAGTTTAAGTCTCTTTAAAAATATTTTTTTCTGTGAATTTCTTATATTATACTAAATTTATATTATTTCTACCCTTCTCTCTAACTCCTTTTCAAATACATTGTATCTCTTCTTGAATTATTGCTTATATAAACATGCACAAACACAGTCCATCCATCCACATATATCCTGCTGACTTCATTTGTGTTGCTTGTATGTGAATGTGTTAATAGATGATCACTTGGAATTGGATGGCCTATTGGGGGGGAGGGCTTTTTTAAGAGAAGACTGACTATCCCTCTCTCAGGGATTTAATTGCCTGTATCTCTTCAATAAGGGTGGGACTTTGGAGGGGATTTCTCCATCCAAATTGGCATGGCAACTGGTGTCATTGTGTGGGTCTTGTTTAGGTGACCATATTGTTGAGATGTCATGGGTACAACTTCCCTGTCATATACAGCACATGGTTCTTACAGTCTTTCTACCCTCTCTTCCATGATGTTCCCAAGCCTTAGGCATATGGACTCTATTCTAGATGTATCAATTGGGGTTGGACATTTCATGGTCAGTTGCCTGCATTTTGATCAGTTGTGAATTTCTGTGATGCTTATCATCTGGTGCAAAAGTAAGCTTCCTGATGAAGGGTAAGAGCTACACTTCTCTGTGAGTGTAGGAATAAAGATTTAGTATGCAGAGAGAGATAATAATGGATTAGGAAAGTGAGAGTAGTAGGTTTCCCTGTAGGGTCCATGACCTCACCAGCTCTGTGTAGTTGGCTACATTTACAGTATAAGGCATGAATTCCCTCCTATTAAGCAGTACTTAAGAACAATTAACTTTTGGTAGTCTCCAAGATCTCAGTGCCACTACTGCACTATTGGGGCTATCTTGTTATGCTGGCCATCACTGGACTCCATAGGCTTCACCACTGGATAGGACTTATTACACTCTCTCTAATGTTTATTAACATTTTGATAGATTATTTTATTTTATAGGTATGATTGTTCTGCCTGCATGTGTATGTATGTGAGTTACATGCATTTATGGTGCTCAAGGAAGTCAGCAGAGGGTATTGGATTCCTTGAAACTGGAGTTGTGGATGACTGGGAGCTACCTTGTTGGTGCTGAGAACTAAATATGGGTTCTCCATAAGAGCAAGGTGAACACTTCGCTGCTGAGCCACCTATTCAGCCCCTTATAAACTTTACATGTGGGTTTTGGACATGAATCTTAGAAAGTTATAGAATTAAAATATAAGAGATCAGAGCCACAAGTAACACAGTTTATAAGTTCATATTGTGTTGTATAGAGAATGTGTTTTGACCATTTTTGTCTCATTTCTACTCTTTGAGAATGTGGCTTCATTTCAACATAATGTGTGCTCAGGTACATACTAATCGCATTTGAATTGTTCTTTAGAAATAACAGTTTTTCTTATAACTTATATTTTGCTGCTTTAGAAAAAATGGTTATTTAATCCAATAAAATTTTATCAAGTGCCTAAACAGTGTCCAGCGTTAGAAAACCTTAAGTTTTGTTACCTTGTCTAGGATATAGAAAACATTTCCTTAGGAGCTTGTGGGTGAGCTGGGAGTGTAGATTACTTGCATAGTGTGTATGAAGCTCTGAATTCCTGCCCCCCCCCCCCAGTGATGAAAACAAGCAGGCAACACGAAACAACTCAAAGTGAAATAGCTTTTACTGCCCTAATGGAAGACACAGAATTCTTCACTTCCATAATGGGAAAGTTGGTGAAGGCTGAAGGTTCCAGTGTTGTTACCATATTCTGGCTGCCACATCCAGTTCATTCTGTTGTGTGACTTTGTCCTTAGAAAGAGCTGTAACCATCCCACAGTGGTGAGAAGGCTGCAGGTAGAGTGGGTCACCACCTGTGTTTAACTACAAGTCGGAAGGGACAGCCCCTGTCTCCATTAGCAATTTATTGTGGTACCCCCAGAACTCTTCAAGGGCTTGGTCCCCAGATTATGACACTGTGGGGAGATGGTGGAAGCTTCACTAGGTGGGGCTAGTTGGAGGAGGTAGGTAATTGAGGGCATTCTTTTTTAGGGGCATTGGGATTCTAGAGCCTCCCTTTTCTTCCCTGCTTCTTGACTGCCATATACTTTTCCACATCCCCTGCCATGAAGCAGCGCCTCATCGCATGTCTAAAGCATCTGGGTCAAGTTACAAAGGCCTGAAGCCTCTGAGACCATGCAATCAAGTTGATTTCTGTTTGCTCCTTTAATTATTGGTGTGTGTGTGTGTGTGTGTGTGTGTGTGTGTGTGTGTGTGTGTACATTTTTGAGCCAGGGTCTCACTATGTAGATCAGCCTAGCCTTGAATTCAATCTGTTGGATATTTTCTTCTAGCAACAGAAAGCTGATTAGCACATCACCCCAGCTAATTTTTCCCTGTTACCTCTTTATTTGGATATTCTACATGAATTTCTTCCTCTAAAATAAACCATGGCAACTCAGGTATCAGTTTATGTTGATAATTTTCATTGATGTGGGTCACATTATACATCACAGAGCCCAAGTTAAAACCTCAGAAAGTTCCAGAAGAGGTTTCTTTTCTTTCCAGATATTTTTATTTTATTAATTACAGTTTGTTTACTTTGTATCCTCCTTATAGCTCCCTCTCTCCTCCCCTCCTAATCCCACCCTCCTGCCCTCTTCCCTATCCATGCCCCTTCCCCAGTCTACTGATAAGGGAGGTCCTCCTCTTCTTACCTCTGATCCTAGTCTACCAGGTCATCAGGAGTGGCTGCATTGTCTTCCTCTGTGGCCTGGTAAGGCTGCTCCCCCCTCAGGAGGAGGTGATCAAAGAGCAGGCCAATCAGTTTCTGTCAGAGACAGTCCCTGTCCCCATTACTATGGAACCCACTTGGACACTGAACTGCCATTGGCTACCTCTGTGCAGGGGTTCCAGGCCATCTCCATGAGTGGTCCTTGGTTGGAGTATCAGTCCCAGAAAAGAACCCTGTGCCCAAACTATTTGGATCTGTTGCTCTCCTTGTGGAGCTCCTGTCTTTTCCAGGTCTTACTATCTTCTAATTATTTCATAAGATTCCCTGTACTCTGCCCAAGGTTTGGCTATGAGTATCAGCATCTGCCTCAATACCCTGCAGGGTAGAGACTTTCAGAGGCCCTCTGTGGTAGGCTTCTGTCATGTTCCCTGATTTCTCCCTCCTTTGATGTCTATCCTCTTTGCTTTTCTGAATGGGGATTGAGCATCTTAGCCAGAGTCCTTCTTGATTAGCTTTATTATGTGTAAAGGTTTTAGTATGTTTATCCTATATTATATGTCTAATATCCACTTATGAGTGAGTATATACCCTCTGTGTCTTTCTGCTTCTGGGATACCTCACTCAGGATGCTCTTTTCCAGTTCCCACCATTTACCTGCAAATTTCATGATTTCCTTGTTTTTTTATTGCTGAGAAATATTCCATTGTATAGATGTACCACAATATCTGTATCCATTTCTCAGTTGAGGGGCATCTGGGTTGTTTCCAGCTTCTGTCTATTACAAATAAAGCTGCTACAAACATGGTTGAGCAAATGTCCTTATTGTATATTTGAGCATCTTTTGGATATATGTCTAGGAGTGTTATAGCTACAATAAAGATATTCTGGAGGTATCTCCATCCCTAATCTCAAGCTTTACTATAGAGCAACAGTAATAAAAACTGGCATAGAAACAGAATGGTGGATCAATGGAATCGGACAGAAGACCCAGAAATAAACCCACACATTTATGGACACCTGATTTTTGACAAAGATGCCGAAAACATACAATAGAGAAAAGACAGCCTCTTCAACAAATGGTGCTGGTCTAACTGGATGTTTACATGTAGAAAAATGCAAATAGATCTTACATATCATCCTGCACAAAACTAAAGTCCAAGTGAATCAAATATCTCAATATAAAACCAGACACACTAAAGCTGTTAGAAGAAAAAGTGGGGAATACACTTGAACTCATTGGCACAGGAGACAACTTCCTGAACAGAACACCAACAGCACAGGCTCTAAAAGCAACAATCAATAAACGGGACCACATGAAGCTGAAAAGCTTCTGTAAAGCAAAGGACACTGTCATCAAAACAAAATGACAGCCTACAGACTGGGAAAGGATCTTCACCAACCTATATTTGACAGAGGGCTGATATCCAGAATATATAAATAATCCAAGAAGTTAAACAGCAACAAGTCAAGTAATCCAATTAAAAATGGGGTACAGAGCTAAACAGAGAATTCTCTGTAGAGGACTATCAAGTGGCAGAGAAACACTTAAAGAAATGTTCAACATCCTTAGTCATCAGAAAGCTGCAAACCAAAGTGGCCCTGATATTTCACCTTA
This sequence comes from Psammomys obesus, assembly GCF_907164565.1. Taxonomy (NCBI): domain Eukaryota; kingdom Metazoa; phylum Chordata; class Mammalia; order Rodentia; family Muridae; genus Psammomys; species Psammomys obesus. The sequence goes on from NW_026594428.1 coordinate 18,976,741, forward strand.
TGCCCATCAGAATGGCTAAGATCAAAAACTCAAGTGACAACACATGCGGGAGAAGATGTGGAGAAAGGAGAACCTTCCTCCACTGTTGGCGGGAATGCAAACTTGTACAACCACTTTGAAAATCAATCTGGCGATTTCTCTAACAATCAGGAAGAGCGCTTCCTCAGAAGAGGTTTCTTAAGATGAGGAAAGAGGAAGCAGGCCTGGCAGTCAGAAATATTCAACTTATGGATTTCACCTGAACAGCATTTTTGGCTAATGTTTTGCAACACTGGTATAAGTGATATATTATGAACAGAATGCGTCTCTTCCATCTCCCAACTCACATGCTGAAGTTGTAGCTCCCAACAGGATGAGCCGTCAGATAGTGATAGTGAACCCATGAGTTGTCTCTGTGTCACATTAAGGTACAGCAAGTCATAGCTTAGAAAGTGGTCACTAAGTATCAGATCTGCTGACATTGATTCTATTCTGGGCTTCTAATATCCAGAACTGTGAGAAAGGCATGTTTGTTGCTTCAGTCTCTAGTTTAGGACATTTTGTTTTAGCAACGCCTTAGTTATTGTTCTATTGCTATGATGATGAAACATCATGACTGTGTAACTTATAAGAGAAAGCATTTAACTGGGGACTTGCTTATAGTTTCAGAGGGCTAGTTGATAACCATCATGGCAGAAAGCAGGCAGCGTGGTGCTGGAGCAGTAGCTGAGAGATCATATCTGATCCACAGTTGTAGGCATGGAGAGACTGGTCTGGCATGAGTTTTTAAAACCTCAAACCCCAGGCCTAGTGGCATACCTCCTCCAACAAGGCCACACCTCCCAACCCTTCCCAAACAGTTCCACTATCTGGTGACTAAGCATTCAAGTATGAGCCTCCAGGGCCATTCTCATCCAAACTACAACAAGCAGCTTGAGCATGATGAATACACACTACAAGGCTGCGACACATCAGGCAAGAAGTGACAAGCATGCTCCTCTGCAATGCTGCTCCCACACCCTGAGCATCTGGAAGGTTTTAGACTTAGTGAATCTTGCACGGCTGCTGGATATGCTGCCTGACTTCCTGACCTAACTGCAAGGGTGAGAAAGGAAAATATGGCAGTGTTGCTCAAACACTGGACCACTGGGCTCTCTTTGCTCATACCCACTGAGGCCGATTCTAGAAGGAGTCCACAGTGTTTTAACCAAGTTCCCAGGAGACTCAGAAGGGCATTCAGGCTCCATTGGCTTCTTCATCTGCAGATTCCTTCCTCTTTGTTGCAGCCTGATGTACACACACCCAACCTTTAAGATTCAGCTCTTGTATTCACCATTTTGCTGAAATCTTACTGTCTTCTTGAGGGGACTCTTACTGGGAATCAAATCTTCAAGTACATTGACTTTGGGGTCCTGTTAGTGTGAGGATAGGTGTACGTCAGTTGAGAGAACTACTTGAGGACTTGGTATTTATTAAGGACCCTGAACTCATTTCTAATACTTCCAATTCTGTTCTGATCTAGTAGCAATGAGTGTCACCTCCTTTCTAAGCCTCTTGACACAACCCCTGCATTATTGGAGTCATATCCTCTGTGTGTGTGTGTAAGGGGGTACAGATGTCACAGACTGTGATGGAGACCTTCCTAAATCCAGTGAATTCTAAGGTACCCAGGGACCTTGGGGTGTGGGAGCCCTGGGCTTAGACTGCTTTGTGGATTCTAAAGGCCCTTGGAAAAGGGGATCAGGAAAGAAATGGGAGATTTGAGTGAGGATGGATTAGAAGCAGTGCGATCTTGAGAAGCGTGTGCCAGGCCAAAGAGCCTTGAAAGTCAGATGGAGGATTTTTTTTGACACGATGGAAGGCCGTAATTCATCAGCACCATTAAGTCCAATCAGCTCTTACCTCAGCCAGTCACCTGAAAAGTGTGAGCACAAATTCCCTTGAGGCTGTATCTGGCTGAAATGAATCTGGGTGCTGAACACACATTTGCCCTGCCTCTCTGACTCTGTGTTGAAGATGAAGGTCAGGCTTGAATGTGATGACACCGAGGCCATTTAGGGTAGTGATTCCACAGAGACATGCTTCCGCCAAACAGCTCCAAGCCACAGGATTTGCCTCGGAATGACTGTGTGATTAAAGTTATTTTCTTGCACTTGAAGAGCGCATGGCAACCTACTAGAAACTGGAGCTTGAAATTAATGCTGGGACAAGCACTGCTCCCCTAACCTCTCTCCTTTTATTATCTTTCTACTTGCACACAGATGGCAGAAGGAGACGTTTCTTCATGAACTCCCACAGAAGTCCAGATGCCTCATAGGTTCTCCAGGCATCTTGCCTTTGGCTGCCATTTTACTTGATGGGAATCCTGAGGTCTTGTGAGTTTGGCTTTTAAGCAGGAGAGTGAAAATAGCATTCAGTTTTAGATGTAATCAGGGATATTCCTTCTAAGCAAACCAGGAATCACTTTGCAAACATAATTCTTGCCCCTCAAACCATATGTGATCTTGAGGTCTTCTGAAATGGAAGTTTCCATGTTAAAACAGACAGTGGTCTATACCCAGAGAGACTGGGCTCCTAGGGGAGTTTGAGCAGGGTTTTAGTGCCTTAGTTTTCATTTGCCAGTCACTGTGGCAGGAGTTTATTAGAATGGCAAATCAGAAACCTTTGGTTAAAAGGGCTGGCTGTGATCCAATTAACATTCTCATTTTTAATAGTGGAACCCAAGGTTATGGAAAAGCACTAACTGGGGAATATGTATTTGTGTTCCATCTGGGCCCTGCCTCCTGCTCTCTGAGGTCAACACAGGACATCATCCGCACGTTTGGTTGGTGCCCTTCAATTCACCTCTGTTGACTTCTCTCTCACAGGGAGGCAACATGGACTTTGCTCTTTTCATAGTCTTAAGGACTTCCACCATCCCCAGGGTGGAGGGTTCTGTGCCAGCTGACCTTCTGATTAACCAGGGGAGGAATAAATGTAGGGGGTATCGATTGGCTTTGACTTTCCAGAAATAAGACAAAGGTGCTTTCTGCTGATGGCTGAAACTAATTACAACCCAGGACAGCTGGGCTTTCAGCATCTTAAAGCAATGCCCTCAGGTCTCTCAGCAAATAAATAGAATCTAAGAGCAAAGGGAGAATAAAATGGGGGTGAGAGAGGGACAGGCTCTTTTTAATGCCCTCTGCTATTTGACTTCTGCAGCTGAGACTCATCTTGCAAAGGCCAATGCAGTGGCATGCTTCTGATACAGAACATTCACAGTGGCTATATTCTTCCCCAGGTCCACTGTGAAGTGGGCCCTGGTGTCTCCAAGTGCTCCGTGTCCTCTGTGTTCTGACCATGCATTTGTAAAAGGGCTCTTTGGCTTCTGATTTTCTGAAGAGGCAACAAAGGAAATTTACATTTCTGGCTGCACAGCAGAATTGGGGCAAACTTCCTTTGGACAACATCTTGTCAACATCCTTCTTTGCCATCCACTCCCAACATGCCCTCTACAGTTTTCTTATCTTCAGCATCAGTGTTGGCTGGCAGCCTGTGTGCTCACTCAGCAGAGTAGGAGCTGGAGCTGAGAAGCTGCCATCTGTTCATCCCCTTGGCAGGCCTCATGTACTGGTTCATCTCCTCGTTTGGCTTCGTGTGCATCCTGAGTACCCCTCTGCCTCTCATCGCACCCTTGCTTGAGTTTTATGCTCAGCAGCCTTCTGTTCTTTCAAACAGGCATGACTGTTTTGTGAGAACTCCTGTGGAGGTTTGAATGAGAATGACACCCATAGGTGCATATATTTGAATATTTGGTCCCCAGTTGGTGGGACTTTTTGGGAAACATTCCACCTCCTTGTTGGAGGAGGTGTGTCACTGGCGGTGGGTTTTACGGTTTCAAAAGCCCATGCCAGGCGCATTCTCTCCTCCCCACCTCAGGCTTATGGGTCAAGTGTAAGCTCTCAGCTACTGCTTTAGTGTATGCCTACCTGCTACTGCGAAGTTGTCCATTGTGATGGTCATTGACTTACCCTCTGAAACTGTTAGCAAGTGTCATATTAAATGCTTTTTTTTTTTAAATGAGTTGCCTTGGCCATGGTGTATCTTCACAGCAATAGAAAATTAATTAAGACAGTCCCTAATTTTTTACTAAGCTACTTTAAAGTCAAAAAAACCTAAGATGCCCTGAGAATTGCTTAAGTTCTCAGGCAGTTGCACATTTCTTCAACCTTGCCAGAAGTGTTGCTCTCATTTCACCCCAGATAAAAGTCCTTTTACCTCTTCTAGGGTCCAAGTTTCCACTTGGAGTTGGATTGCTTTCCTGGGACCCCGTTTTTGCTATGACAATGAAAAAATACATTTTATGTAGATACTATGGTTGGTTTTAAGGGCAACTCACCACAAATTAGAACCACCTGAGTAGGAAGCCTCATCTGAAGAAGTATCCTGATTTGCCTTGATTGATGTGGGAAGATCAACCTTAACTGTGAGCCGCACTTTCAGGGAGCAACTCAGATGGTGTAAGGGAGATGAACAGAAGGAAGTTGATCTTGGCCTTTGCTGGCTTGGCCTCCCTTTTGCCACCCAAGCTGGTTTACCCTGTTGCTGCTGTCTGTATTATTCCTAGTGATCCCCAAGAGCAGAGCCAGCATCTCCAAGCTTTCACTGTAGATGGGGGCCAGTAGCTCTGTGGAAACTTTCTGGGCACCTAGTACTAGGTTTGGACTACTGAGCCATCCCTCCTTCTTGACTGAGTAACTGCCACATATGACTACTCTTTAAAGGTACATAGCCTCAAGGACCAAGTACAGGGTTCTCAAAATCTCAGGGTGATTTGGCTATCATTATTTTAAGGTTCACTTAATAAATTTTGGTATGCGTGCATGCACGTGTACACATAGATATTACATCCCTTTGGTTATATCCCTCTGAAGAACATGACTAAAACAGCAGGTCTCCTGAGATTGAATGACACTTTGGTTTGCTCTTGGGTGATCATTTTAGATTCTTAAGTTTCTCTTTGGTACCTGGAGTCCAGCTGCCAATTGTTCCTCCTTTTGATTGTTACTCTTTTCTCCTTCGGATCTCCTAAATTGCCTTTTGCAGATCACGTGTGGAAGTAAAACAATATGGCTTGCACAAAGAGAAGCCCCATCTGAATGCCAAGAACCTGTTAATAAGGTTCCATGGAAAATGGGACTTGAAGTCACGGTTGGAATTCAGGTTGGCAATGAGCAGATGGAGACATGAGCCAGATGGGCTCTGGGTTACCTAAGTGTTACCACCATCAGAGGATTACCTAAGTGTTATCACCACCAGAGACTGTTATTGCAGTGGGATGGGAGTCACAATCATGCCACGTGGACCCAAGATATCATTTATTGTTGGCTTTGAAGGTGGAGTCAGGGGCTGCTAGTGGGGAATTCCTCATTAGTGCTGCTGCCCCAGCTGTTGCTTTTAGATAATATGGTTGCCAAGCCTAGTATGAGCACTGTTTGACTGATGGGTAAACACTGAAAACTGACTGAGGAGCATGGTTGAGATAGCACTTTGCTGCATAGCCCAGGCTGGCCTTGAATTTGAGGCAGTTCTCCTGTTTTGGCCTCTTGAAGTGCTAGAATTACTGATATGAACCACTGTATGCCTTCATACTATTTTAACTGGGCCCCTGATGTATTAAAGTTCTAGCCTGAGGAATGTGCTCATCAGAGAAGGTGACACTGAAAGAACGGAGCTAGTCAGGCTTTCTAAAGCCAGTGATGCAATACAATGAGGTGGAGGAATGCACGGGGCTGAGCAAAAAGGGCTGTAATTACATATTGAGGATGCTTATTGCCTCAGCAACTGCCTCAGCATCCCTCTTCTGTATTTAGAAAGGCATTTTTCATATTTGTGAAGGCCAGACCTGAGAGAGAGGGAAGTGAAGAGGTCAATATGGAGGCTCTGAAGGACCACCAGGTGAAAGGACGGTGGTGGCAGCCAGATCTGCGGGCTTATTGGGTAGGGATAGTCATCAAGGTGAAATGATGGTTCAGAAATGGGGAGTGAGAGAGGAAGGCATCTCCAGTTTAGATGCCTTCAGGATGGCGTTCCTGTTAGTGCCCAGTGCTATGGTAATAAATTGCCAGGAACAGGCTAGCTTAACATGACATGATGCCAGTTTATCATCACATTGTTCTGGAGGCTAGAAGTCCAAATTGCAGTAGAATTATGTTCTGTGCTTTTTCATGCTTTGCACCTCATAACTCTGGTTGTTGGTATCTTTTGACTCAGAGATGAGTCTGTCCAGTCCATTTATGTATCTTCACATAGCCTTCCCTCCTGCGTGATGTCTGACTGTGAGATGCCCCCCTGTCTTTTTCTAAAAGGACCTTCCCAGAATTTGAACTTACTCTACACTCAGGAAGATCACATTTTTACATCCTTCATATAACTGTATTTCAGAGATATAATTTCAAGTCATGTCACAGTCTGATGTTCCAGCTGGTTATGTCATTTTGAAGGAAGAACACCATTCAGAACTACCCAATTTGGTTCATACATCATCTGGAGAAGGAGGCTGGCAATGAGTCATGAGTGTAGTTTCAGGCACGGGGAACCTGGGACGTCTATGGGATATAGAATCAGAGATTACTGAAGATGCATGAACTGGTAGCTTGGTAGCTGAGGCGAGGGCCTTAACATCATTGGTATGTATTTAGCAGTTATGGCTGGGTTTTACCATCCAAGGAAAACATGTACAATGAGAAAGTGGGACATTGGTAGACCCTTAAGAAATGTCAATAAGGAGACATGGAAGGTGTAATATCCTTTGACATCAGCAAGAAGGGATGGTCATGAGTATGGGAGGGAAATCATCAGCTGGTTCTGACACTGATACAAAGAAGAATGCTTCAAGGAGAACTTCCAGGGTCAAGTGTAGTAGTGAGGCTAAAACAACATTAAGATCCAAAGAGTCTCAACAACCATGTCTATGTGGACATGAATAAGAAACAAAACACCCTTGTCATTTCTGATTATCTGGCTGAGTGCATGCTTGTTTATTTTTTCAGTGACAATTGACAATATGGACAACATAGTGTTTACAATGAGAAATGACTTAGCAGTATGTGGGATGCTCTGAATTCCTGTTTTTAGCATTTGACTTTCATGATAATTTCTCTAATTGGGCAGGCAAATACCCAAATGGATCTATTTTCCCCTTACAAACTTCTGTCTGCTCTAATGCTCTTAATTACCCCAATTATAAGGCCATTTGAGGGTAAAAAGTGGCTAGAAATAAAATCGTAGTAAATTAGCTTAGAACAACAAGCAGTTAAAAAAAAAACAAGCAGAAAAGTGGGGACATAATTTTGTGTCATTGTCTGAGGGCTACAGAGATGGCTTGTGGGCAGAGTGCTTGCTATACAAGCATGAAGACCTGAGTTTGAATCTGATGTACCCATGTGAAAGCTGGGCCCAGGGGTTCATGTCTATAACCCCAGCATTGAGGGGCAGAGACAGGCAGATCCCTAGGGTTTGCTGGCCAGCTGGATGGGAGCTCCTTGGCTCAGTGAGAGATTCCTTTTCAAAAAATAAGGTACAGATGTGATTGAAAGAGACATTCTGACACTAATCTCTGGCTTGTGCACATTATGCATCCCAGAGTGGGCATGCATACTACTCCCCGTACGTGTGTGTGTATGTGTGTGTGTATGTGTGTTGTCTCAGAGAAGTAACTTGGCACTCTGGACCATTTATCTGATGGTGATGGTTATTTCTTACAAGTGTTCAAGGCAATGGCCTGGCATGTTCTGGGCTGATTAGTCATGCTCTAGTCTTCCAGTCCTGAACTGGCTGGGTCTCAAGTGCATTTGCAAGTTCAGCTTCCTGAATTACAATTTCATAATATGATTCATGACACTCGCTTGCCCAGTTCTGGAAGAACCAAAGAATCCTGCTAATTGTGAGAGGTTGTTCCTGATGTCAAAGGCCTGTTTTGCCTTGAGATCTGGGTGAGATTATTAATTTTTTTTTTTTCGAAACAGGATTTCTTTGTGTAGTTTTAGCTGTCCTGAACTCCCTTTGTAGACCAGGCTGGCCTTGAACTCACAGAGATCTACCTGCCTCTGCTTCCCCCAGTGCTGGAATTAAAGGTGTGGGTCACTGTGCCCAGCTGAGATTACTCCTAAATGTAACTGGGACACTAAATGTTTTAACTAGGATAGATGTGTTTCACTGGGCTCAGAAATAACCCCAACATAACCGGACAGGTGAATACTTCCCCTTGTGAAGTCGAATGATGGATACTATGTTTTATTTTTAATGATGACATACATCTCACTATGTTGCCAAGGCTGCTCTTGAACTCTTGGGTCCTGATCTTGAGTATGTGACACTGTAAGTTCACACTACCATGCCAGGTTTTGGCCATCCTGAGTGTACTGTACAGAGCACATGGACTTCTTAGGGTGCCACAGCAAAGGAAGAGAGACTGGGACGCTTTCCTTTTTGTCATTGACCAGCAACCAGCCTCACGATTGCCTCACTGCAGTGGCTCCGGTGTGCAGTTTTTTTCAACCCTCCCACCCTCTGTGTGTGTGTGTGGCATGTTTGAGAGAGAGAGAGGGAGAGAGAGAGAGAGAGAGAGAGAGAGAGAGAGAGAGAGAGAGAGAAGCAGGATAAGGATAAAGAAACAAACAAAGATGACAATAGGTACTTGTGTCTACCACGGACTAGCATAGTGATCAGGTTGTGTTTAATTTTTCCTGGGTGCTCACGTCTGGGTAACTCTCCCTTAAATCACCCCAACACTGTCAACAGTTTTCTAGAGACTCTTCCCCAAGGAGCCATATAGTTTTGGATATGCAAGTAGATGCACAACAAAAGTGTTTGGCACATCAAATTAGCTCATACTACCTTCTCTCACAGTCTTTGACTATTCCCTAGTTCCAAGCGGCGGTCCCTAAAGAATCTAGATGAAGTGTTCTTTTATGAACTACCTTGAATGACTTAGTTTGAACAGCCACTCATTTCCTAGAAGTAAAAGGAAAAGGAGTCACCTTCATTCTTGCACCTGCAATGCTACTGTACTACAGTGCTGCATACTCAGGTGTCAGTTTTCCCCCGAGTCCACCATCCGAGGTCCTCTGCAACATCCTTGGGATCAAGGGCTGACTTAGTTCAGTCGTTGCCACAGTCAGTCTTTGCTTCGGGAGCCCTACCTCAGTCAGAGAATATCACAAGCAAGCGAGCTTCTGTGTACCTCTTCTGTAAGAAAGAGCCATTGGGAAGGCACATGTTTGAAAAGCTTTCAGTTGGTTTTCCCCGGGGTGACTAGGAGTCTGTCTATCAGTTCAAGTCTATCAGTTCAGGGCAGGGCATGGGTGCTTCTGACAGAAAAGGGCCGGTTATCTGCAGGCATTTGGAAGTCGGTGGCTAGCAGAGCTGATGGTAGAGATTTCACTCTATAACCCATGATCCATGCTAACACCACAAGGGCCAACTTTGCTCTGGTGTCTGGTATTATGAACATCTCAGACACAGATTTAATATTACTAAGCGTTCTTAATTAGATCCTACAAGTAGTATCTGATAGATATACAAATTGAAAAGTTTAAAATACTCATTAGCAGTGAATCACCAAAGACTCCTTCAGGAATGGCTGTCTTGGAAGGATTCAGCAGAGAACATGAGTTGCAGCTACTTACTTGTGTTGAGATGTCAGTACCAATCATGGCATCCTTCTGTGGTCTGTTTCAGAAATGTGTGTACAATAGTGCTGTGGGCTTATGGTTCTTCACTGTATAACTTATTAGCTCTCTTTGTGTTGAAAACTATCCTCCCAAATTTTATTTGTTTCCTTATATCAAAATACTGGAAGATGAGAATGGGATGGGGGAAGGGAATGATGAGGAGAGGAACCGGGTTAATTGGGGATGGGGGTTACGAGTTATGGAGAACTGTTGCACAGTGGGGAAGTAGAGGTAACAGCAGGACACTGTATATTTTCAAAAGTTAAGTGAAATTCTTTTGACTGTCTTCACAAAATACGCATGTGCCATGTACCACTTGGCACCCTGTATGTAAATATATACACATGGCATTTTTAACACTTAATTATTTTAAAACTATGTTTGTGTGTGTGGGGGTATGTGCACATAAGTGAAGATGCCCCTGGAGGTCAGAAGAGGGTGTCACCTTCTATGGAGCTGGAGTTACAGGAGGCTCTGGGCTTCCTGGGTGCTGGGGACTGAACACAGTCCTGTATTCTGCAAGGGCAGTGCCTGCTCTTAACTTCTGAGCCATCTCTCTAGCACCCCCCACACACATACTTTTTATTTTATTACATAGTAGTTGGACATTTAAAAAAGAATGCATTAGAATGATTTTTACTGTGTTCGTCTAAGCCTCTCAAGGACTTTTGTAATTGCTGGCACCATTCAAGTTCGTTGTCAGATAAACAGATTGTTGAGGTCACTTGGCAGTTCCCGTCTGAGCCTACTATGGAATGTCCTGAAACAGAGCCCAGAATCAAGTTCTCCAGGCTGCTTCCTTGGCCCCCATTAACTTCTTTCTTACCACTATCCTTTGGAATTCCTTATTAATGGAAGTAATGATTTTCCACGCCCATTGTTCTTCAGCAGAACTTATTAGAGAGCGGCTTGTGCTGGCGGACGGGGTGGACTACTGAAACGTTTTCACGTTATGAAGCAGGGACTTTCACACGTAGGATGCTCATATGTGCATAGACTCAAGTCAGTTAGAAGGGAATCCTCAAGCCTTTCTGCATTGATCCTGTGACATTGGGACTTTATATGACAGCCCCACGTCATTGTCCTCAGATCTGAAATTGGAACGTTAAACTTGATGATCATCACAAAGGTTCTCAGCTTTTATGTTCCTTTTCAGTAAAGAAGGTTCCAGGGACGTGCCTGAGACTCTCATGAGGTGCCATTTTCATTATTTATTCAAAACACAATTCAAATCAGCATTTGTCAGAAATAAAGGGCAGCATGGGAAAAGTGATTTTCTAAAAGGCCCTCAGACTATTAGTGCCAGTCCTGACTGAGGCTACATTTAGAAAACTTGTGGGTTCCATTTGCCATGATCCCATCTCCCTCTCTTGTATGGTCACCTTCATATTTATAGTAGACACACTGTAATCTTTTTGTCTTAGATGTGGCGTACATTAACCCACTTGTTTCTGGAACAGTACCCAGATTACATTCCTGGGAAGTGACTGTGAGCATAATGTTGTCAGTGTAGATTTGAGGGAGAAATAGCTGGCGCGTGCACACACACACACACACACACACACACACAGAGAGAGAGAGAGATGCACATGTATATACATGTGTGTATGCACGTGTGCATGTAGGGTGGAAATAGAGCGTGATGGCTACAGGGGACAGGAGAGCTCAGAGGGCTGTGCAGGAGCAAGAAAGTATAATTAGTGCACAACCGGAAACATAAATTTGACTCAAGAAATTCTGTGTGGGTTTGTGCTCAACTATAGAGTAATTTGGAACCTGCGAGTGTGTAACAGACTCTGATAAAGCTTAATTTTCCCTAAGTTGACACTTGAGCAGGCAGACTCCACATCAAGAGCTCAGGGGAAGGCTGCATCTGGAGTGTCTGAGCCCAGGCAGACATCTGTTCTCCAGGGGAAGAGTGTGTGTGTGAGGTGGTGGTGGGGGGGTAAGGTTGTACTTGTCTTTGACCTTGGTCTCATTTTCTGATTCTGGTTCTGGAGAGTTGGAGGCCTTGGAATTTCCTGTCCACAGAGCTTCTGTGACACAGGGTCAGTGCAGGGGGTCTCCCGCTGGCATCCCTTATGGGACAGCCATCTCTGTAGTATTCCATCCCTAGGCCCTAGAGGTAACTGACGTTGGACTATATATAGAAGGATTAGGAGGAGGGCAGCCGTGGGTGTCCACACTCATGCACATAAATTGCTCTCAGAAAGTATTGTCCATCTTGAATTTGATCTTCCTGGTCATTTAAAGCTGTATTGACAAAGTAATTGAATGGAAGCTGATTAACCTGTAAATTTGTTGGCTTGAGATGTGAAAAGGCGTGGACCTGCATGTTTCTCCTGTTCTGAGAATTATGAGAGTGGGTATGATATTTAAAATACTCAAAAAAGATAAAGTATCTCCACATGATCTCTTGTGCTTTACGGTACAGATCTGTGTATAAATAATTGATGTAGCCCTCATATACCGCCGGCTACTCATAGCTTCTGAAAGAATTTTGTTTATGCACGTTTAGCAAGCGTATGTATTTCTATCTGAACTTGGAAGGCAGCAGACTTGGCTGGGTCTCCTCAGGCAGTTCTTGCTCTCCTCCTGCCTTATTAGAAAGACATTCCAGAATTAGGACCTATGTAGTAGTCCCACTCCTGCGTCAAACTTACCCTACTTCCCACTCAATTCAGTTTCACTACCAGTTCTGACTCCTAAAAGTGTTCCCGATTTTTGCAGTAGGGGGGAAGGATTAAAGAAAATGATTGGCATTGTTGATAAGTCAGGCTTTATTCTAAATGCTACCGGTACTTAGTGAGCTACTGATAATTTGTGGGACTCAGGAGTTTCCCCTGGTGGCTTTAAACTCTTTAATCATCATAGTAACATTTTGTGCTTTTTTTCTTAGCCTGTTTGAGGAATATGAGTGCTGAGATATGGAAGGTTATGGGTAGGCAGCTCACAGACATGGGATGAAAACAGCATTGTTAAGGTTTAAACTCTGGAGTTCTTTCTTTTTTGCATAGTGTACTGTCTCATTAGGAAGGAGAGTGTGGGTCATGTGCCTATCATAACCTTAGTGAAACACTCTGTTGCCACTGAGCTTTCTCCAGTTTCTTTTTTAGTTGCGACCAGCTGTTTCTAGCTCTTAGACCCCAAATCACAACCTTTACACTAAAAATAAACCATAAAAACCAAGTATAAACTGACCTCACCCCAGTAATTTATTGGCCTTGGATTTAATTGTAATTTAAACATCTTTCCTGGGGAGCATTTCCCTACCCTCATACAAACCAAGATGCTTTTGAGCCTAAATAAATAAATAAATAAATAAACGAATAAATAAATAAATAAATAAATAAATAAAATAAATAAATAAATAAATAAATCTGGTCCTAGGAGGGACTTAGTGCTAAGAAAATCAAATTTTCTCTATACTGTTATGGTAACTAAATTACATTTCCTTTAAAATATTCCACATTTTCTTTCATTAGTCCAAAGTTGTGAGCTTGTACCACAGGCTGCTCCAGATTCCAAGCAGTCATGACAAATGAAGAGCTTATTGTAATCTATTTTGATTCACTTGATGCTTCAATACACGTCGAGTAGGTCTCGATGCAGAAATGATTTCCCCATTTTATGGGAACATACTTCCTGCCAACAAATTAATCTCATGTCAAGAAATATTATTGGGTGAGTGGGAAAACATGACACGCCCTCCTCTGGGAGCGTACCGCAGCCATGCTCTCCCATGACACTTGAAACGCAACCAGACTATCATTAGAACAAATGACTGATTCCACAGCCTCCGCATAAGAAACTACAACTGAAAGATGCATTTTCTATCTAAAGAAGTAGGAATGTTGGGTAAGCGGCTCAAAGGACTGATCATCCCAATACTGAGGCCCCTTTCCCAGGACTAAATTGTATGATGACGGGAGTATATCTTATGTTCCCAGACCTCCTTTTCCAGGTCTCCTGGCTCCCATGCAAAGGAATGTCTATAAATTGTCTTGAGTGCTAGGGGAACAGAGAAAGGGGCAAGGATTGAAGGAGAAAGAAAATCCTTTTGGGAAAGTTTAAAATAAATTAAGTATATCTGATTACTAAAGGAAGACAGCCATACTTCAAGAAGATGGGAAATGTTCTGTACAAATCATTTTATGATGATTAAGCAGTATGCTGTAATTTCTTTTCTAAATTGAATGGGCTACAGTGAAAAATGGGCCTTGGCCCACCCTGAACAATAACGTCTCTCTGAAGACCTCTACTGTGAATTGAGAATTTTAAATTAGATGAAGAAATAACAATGCATGATGTTGCTTAGCAACCATTATATGTCTGTTAGTAATAGAGACTCCAAAATGGATAAGATTAGGGTCACTTTCCGAGGATAAATAAACTAATTACTTGAGACAAAATTAAATGAATCTCTAAAAGTTTAACCTGGGCCAACATCATCTATTCATGCATTTTTCACTGACAGACATTTTTATGATTGTGAGGGCTCATGACTTGTATTGCAGTTCCTTGCTCTTCATGTGGCTACGAGTCAGTCTGGTGGGTAGGCTGATCATGTGACTGGATATCAGTTATGCCACTAAGGAAGATCACTGTGGCCTTATATAGTTATTTTCCTTGAGGTAGACTATCTTCCACGTGCAGAGGAGGTGGGGTCCCTTCATTTGCAGGAGTTGACAGTAAAGGAAGTTGTCTCCAGACTGATGTCCCCAGGTGAGCTCTGTTTAGCAAGGGCATAAAGCTTGGGAGAAATCTCAGCTCTTTGTCTCCAGACCCTTTGATATACAAGACAGAATCATCTGAGGCATTTTGTTGAATGTAAAATTCATGTCATCAAGCCATCACATGTGAGACTCTTAGCAGATGACCATTGCCTGTTCATACCTGGAAGAGTGACCTGAAAGATACTGTTAGTTGACTCACATACTTTTAACACCATTTCTTATTTTTACCAAGAATGGTTTCTACTATCTTCTCTGGTCATTGGCAAGCCCTTAGATTCAGAGCCAAGGGCTCTGGTTGACAGGCTTCCCCAGGGGTTTTGTGAGGCTAACTAGCTTATAGAGTGAGGTCTGTGACTGGGGTGTTGAAAGGATGATGAACCACTCCTTGGCTGGAGAATTAAATGGGTGTATTTTACTCTGATATGCTATTACTTGTACCACAAATGTGTTTCTTGATCTATCTACCAGCTATATCTATCTATCTATCTATCTATCTATCTATCTATCTATCTATCTATCTATCTATCTATCATCTATCTGTCTGTCTGTCTGCCTGTGTGCAACACTAAGACACCGAATTCAGGGTCTTGCTTATGGTCACCACTGTTTTATACTTCACGAAGGATGAGAGAGAAAGCTGCCAAAAAACAGTCCCAGTGGTTTCAGCACCTTAGTGTACAAGTACTCACAGAAAAGGTGATTTTTTTTAACCAGAGGCTGAGCACATTCGTAGATTAAGAGGGAGAAATACAAGTGAAAAAGTATTTGTTTTCCTAAAAACAAGTTCAGCAAAATGACTCTTTTCAATTACTTTCTTTTTTAATGTGTGTGTATGTGTGTGTATGTGTGTGTGTGTGTGTGTGTGTGTGTGTTGTATCCATGAAGGCCAGAAGGTGTCAGAGCTAGCGTTACAGGTAGATGTGAGCCCCATCCTGGGTGCTGGGAACTAGATTCAGGTCCTCTGGAAGAGTATTACATAACTGCTGAGCTATCTCAATCACTTTCTTGAGCAAAAATATCCATTTTCCTTATGAGTGTTTCTTGGGCCATGAGGACACTGATGACAAACCATTTCTTTAAAAATAAACAAATGTTGCTGAAGTGCTGACTGAGAGCCTAACAGTGGTGATGTTGATAGTGTTTGGAGGCAAAAGGTGATTGGCTTCAGAAAAAAAATAATAAAAAACACAAAACCATTAAGCGTGGTGCTGCTTTTTATGTAGAATGAGAAACACAAATACTCTAAAATACTAGAAACATGAAAAGTTAATTTTTGCAATAAAAAGTATAAAATACCACCTATATTGTAAAATTCTGAAAAATATCATAACTACTTTCATTGTGATCCTGACTGTAATCCCTCCCCCCTTTTTTTAGGCTGTACACTCTGACTGCCCTGGCTTATTGAACTATGTAGCTATCATTAAATTGCTCTTACACTACATATATGGACTCTTCAATATGAAGAGCCATTCCGACATTGAACACCTGAGCGTCCTGTCTGCCTTCCTGTATTAGTTCTGTCTCATAGCCATTTCATCTGAGGCTGCCACATTCCATCAGGATGCGACACTGTCACTACACAGAGAAGTCTCGTGTCTTGGACTACACAGACATCACCCACTGAGATGCTTGTAGTATTCACTGTTTGACCTCTTAAAAGGAAATTCTAAAAAATTCTATTTTGAGTTATTTCTCATAAAAAACAGGAATTGTAAACATATCACTTTCCCCCTTACGTTTCCACTGGGATCCATGATAAACATTTTACTTATAATTTTTCACCCTTGGAAATGGGAAGAAATTGTACAGACTGACTGCTCCACACGTGTCCAACCTCATTTTCTTTTCATAACCCCATGTTTGAGTTGCCAGGACTGAATAAATCTGTTCCAGACGCCATTACGGAGATGTGTGCTGTGGATGTGGCACTCAAGCATAGAAGGTTGTTTCCTCACAGTTATGGCGGCTCGAGATTTGAAGCAAAGTTGCTGGCAGGTTTATTTCTTCTGATGTTTCTCTTTTTGGCTTTCTCTCCTTGGCCACTCTACGCCTGTCTCTTCACATGGTTTTATTCTGTGTGCACGTGCACCCTGGTATCTCTTCCTCTGAGAAAGACACTGACGATGCTGAACTAGGGTTCTCCCCTATGATGTCACCCTCAGTTCTCTCCCATTATGATTTAGGTACAGTGTGAGTGCATCCTTCCTCGGTTCCTGTGCTGGAAGCTGGGACTGCAGTGTGGCACCAGTAGGGGATGGTGGTGGAATGCTGAAGGGTGGAGGCTAGGACAAGGTCACTGGAGACATCTTCCTTGGAAGGGACTGATGTAGCTCATGAGGGACTTCAGTTAGCTCCCTTGAGAATGAGTGATAGAATGAGCAAGCATGGCCCCCGAATCCTGAATCCTCTGGCTTCTTGGCTTGCCCCATGAGCTCTTGCTTTGGCACACATTACTTCTATGATGCTATCTGCTATGTTGTAACATAGTCTAAAAGCCTAAAAGGAAATGCCTTACAAAAGCATGCCCTGAATGCTTTAGAACAATGATATAAACAAACCTCTTTTCTTTATAAAGTATATAGTCGCAGGTCCTTAGTTTGTGGTAGCAGGAAATAAATGAACACACATATCCTACAAATAAAGTTACAAAGGAGCACCCGGCTGCAACCTACGTATTTTGGGGGGCACAGTTCCTAACAAGACCATAGGAATTGTACAGTTAAATCTGACCTCTGTCCATGATATTTGTGTCATCATTATAGGTGAAGAGGCACAGTGGGCAGTAGGGGAATTCTATAATCGGGTCTAATAAGTGCTCAGTGGCAGACATGACCGAATTGTACAAAGCTCATCCAACTGCAACTGCTAAACCAAACCGTTGGCTTCTCCTACGAAATGCTTCTTGTTCAGGTCCCCAAATGTTTGTTGTGTTTGTCATTGCAGCTCAGCAGGAGAGGAAGCAGCCTGGGGACAAATTGAAGCAAAACCCCTACTCACTAATATTTCTCATGTTTTGTTTTTGAGGTTTTACTTATGCCAGTGTAGGCATAAGTTTAGGCTGCACCCAGGAGCTCATCATCAGGGTCCTGGTGCTCATCAGAGTCCTGTGCAAACGTTAACTAGGCTCCAAGGCTAAAAGTTATTACTTTTCTGCTAAACCCATCTCTGAGAACTAATCTTGTTGGAAATTATGGGAATGTCTCAGGGCACATCGAACTTATCAACCGCTCTAGAAACATGCAGTTTCTAAGGCTTAAGGAAGAGTCTTGTACTGTAGGATTATCAATTTTTTTTTTAAAAATCTACCTTGAAGATGTTTCAATCATGTTTTAAAATTTGAGATCACTGCAGTTTCCTATGCAGTTATAAGAGATAACATTGATGCATGCATAGTAACTGTTACCCAGTTTTTTCTTGTGGGACCATCTTGTAGGATTAGGGCATCCACATAATAACCAGAATGTGGATATTGGTACAGTGAGGTTATGGGAAAAATCCTATCGCCATATGGGTTTCCCCTCTTGTCTTCTTATTGGCATATCCTCTTTTCTCCCACTGTGCCCTCCCTAGATACACCCTCCCCACCCTTCCATGCTCTGTACTCCATTACTAAACTTTTTAATTTTGAAGACATTATATAAGTGAAACCACACAATGTGTATCTGTATGAAGTGGCTTTTTTACATCCAGTTTGTCTGCCTCATTCTGGCCACCTTTCAGAGTCTCTCTGTACTTCTTTCCTATATTTCATATTATATATATATTATATATTTCATATTATTTCATCTATTATACATAATATGAAATATATGAAATATATATTCATATATATATATATATATATAATCTGTATTTAGCGGAAAAATTCAGGAATCAGTGTCTTCTGCCATGTGTGGACATGTAGCTGCCACCATCTTTGAAATCCAGTGAGAAATCCCCAGAAACCAAGTCTGTTGGCATCTCAACTGAAAATTTTGGAGTCTGCATTACAGAGCCCATTTCTGCTATTAGTTACTAATAGCTAACTATGACTCAACCAGGTAATAGATATTTTTTGAGAGATCTTACTGCATAGCTTGGCTGGTCTGATCTTGCTATGGAGATCAGTCTTGCCTCTAACTCACAGAGATCCACCTGATTCTCCCTCCCAACATATGTTTTAATAGCAGCTGCAATGGATTAAGGCCAAGGCAGTTTCTCAGTTGCCCATAATTCGTGGCTTATTGTCTTTCTAGGATCCCAACTTTCAATTAAGTCAGAAGATATTAAAATTATAAAGACATTAAACACTATTAAAAGGGAGGTTTGTATACATAACAGAGAGAGTGAGAGAGTGAGAAACAGCAAGAGAGAAGAGAGAGAATAAATATGAATATTCTGAATTTGTGATATAGGATCAACTAGTCTGTCCAAAACCCACAGAAAACCCAGGAGCCTGAAAGATCATTCAGAGCTGACCCTAGATAGTCAGTTATTTGTACATCTGCATGAAGGAATGTGAACACACCCAGGAGGCTCTCTGTGGCCATGCCATCCCTGGGAAACTGATTATCAAGGTCTCCAAGAAGCCAAAACAAAACAAAGAAGGTATCTTTCATTGAAGGAAGTTTGGGTACCTGGACATTGCCTCCCACACCCTCCAATGTATCACAATTAGAGATGTGTTGAATGTCCACTCTCAGATGTGCTTAGCTCTTTGGGGCATTAAAGAGTTGGCAAAAATTGTCACAGAAGCCCGCGGTTCTTCTGTGTGAGAATACTGCCAACATCTCAGCAATGGCTCATGGCTCTGCTGCATTGTGGATTTGTTTTCATCTTTAAGTTGCCTTTCACCCTGCCCCTAGATATATGACATGTTTATTTGGTGCTTCAAACTAATATTCTATTTCTTCAAATAAAACATTAAAGAATCTTGCTTTCCTTAAAACTATCTACACCCTGCTTATAAATCTTATTGTTCTTTTCATAAATCCACTGAATCTCACCCATTCAGCTCAAGGTGCTTTTATTGCTGTTCCAGTTGAACAGGCAAACTTACCTTAAATAATCAGGCACATTTACAACTTGTTTAATTAAATTCTTTTAAATATTTTTACTGTACTTATAAATATAATGTATTTGATTTTTCCTCTGTAGTTAATGTAATAAACATATAAACATAGTAAGTCTCAGGTCTTCCTAAGCCTCTCAATACTATGTGAAGCCAAGCCAAAGTTTCTTAAACCTCCCAGCTTAAAATCTCAAGTCAAAAATAAATCACACATTTTTAATGGAATTGCAACGCTAATCTGTTCATTTTGATAGGTCAAATTATCTCCAAGCATTTAAATCCCCAACATACACACAGCTTGTTCTCTGCTGGTAACCTTCAGGCATTCCATCACACTGCTGAATTTCTGCAAACTCAGTTTCCTTTGTGTGGATGATGACTGCTCACCCAGGTTGTACAGAAAGCAGATTGCGAACCAGGCTGCACCCTCCATCTGGACACTTACTAGCAAACACATCCGACCCAAACATCTGAGCTCAGTGAGGTTCCCAGAGTCCATTTTTAGAGAAACTCATTAGGTAAAATAGGCAAACAAAAATTGCATACCTTTATTGGGTACTGTGTGATGCTTTGAGATATGTATGCCTTTCAGAAGAGCCAAGTAGAGATAGTTAGCGTGAACACTGCCTCAGATCTTTATTCTTCTTCAAATGTTTTTTTTGTTGTTGTTGTCAGATATAGGGCCTAGTACAGAAGATCACAGGAAGTGAATATGGTTGTAAGTACAAAATAAATTTCTCTCAGTTTGATAGTTGTTTATGGAGCTCTTATGACATAAAGTTGTTTTTCCTGATTCTTTGTCATGAAGCATAGGGATTGTGACTCAAGCATTTTATTCAGTCACATGACTTAGGCATTATTAACATGGTGAATATCTTTTTCTATCTATCTATCTATCTATCTATCTATCTATCTATCTATCTATCTATCTATCTATCTATCATCTCTCTCTCTCTTTCTTTCTTCACTTTACTTCCTGGTTGTAGCCTCATTCTTACTTCCCTCCCAGTCCCACCTTTCCTCCTTCCCTATTCCTGAGAAAAGGGGAGCTTTCTTTCTCATCCATTCCAGCTCATCAATTTGCATCAGGACTGAGCCTGTTTTCTTACCTTGTGGCCTGGCAAGCCAGTCCCACCAGAGAGAAGTGATCTAAAACTGACAAGTGAGTCCATGTCAGATACAGTCCCAACTTCCCTTCCTAGAGGACCCACATAAAGCCTAAGCTGCCAATCAGCTACATTTTTGTAGGGGGCCTAGGTCCAGTTCATGCATGGTCCTTGGTTGATGATTCAGTCTCAGCAAGCCCCTCTGAGCCCTTGTTAGTTGGCTCTGTTGGCCTTCCTTTGCAGCTCTTGATACCTCCAGGTCCTTTTCTCTTTCCTTCAAGACTCCCTATGTATCACCCAATGTTTGACTGTGAGTCTCAGCACCTGATTTGAGGTGCTGCTGGGTAGAGTCTCTCAGAGGACAACTCTGATAAGCTCCTGTCTGCAGGCTTATCAGAGTATCATTCATAGTGTCAGGGGTTGGCACTCTCTCATAGGGTAGGTCTTTGGTTGGGCAAGGCATTGGTTAGGCATTTCCTCAATCTCTCCTCTATCTGGTCTACATTTATCCCTGCACATCTTGTAGGCAGGGTCATTTTTGGGTTGAAGCTTTTATGGATAGTTTGGTGTTCCCCTGCCTCTACTAGAAGACTAGTTAGAGGGTATCCTTTTCAGTCTCTATGGTCTCTGCTACTAGGAGTCTCTTCTTGAGTCCCCCTCATATTCTCCCAGGAGCCTACCCTGATTTAGTTCTCAATTAATAAATGGGACCTCAAAGAGCAGGCAATCCAGTTCATGTCACATATTGTCCCTGCTCCCATTATTAGAGGATCCACATGAAGACTGGGCAGCTTATGGACTACATCTGAACAGGGTGTCCAGGTCCTCTTCATACATGGTCCTTGGTTGATGCATCATTCTCTGCAAGCCCCCCCTGGACCCAGATATTTTGGCTTTGTTGGTCTCCTTGTAGAGCTCCTGTCCCCTCCATGTCTTTCTATTTCCCTCTTCTTCCTTAAAACTCCCTGCACTCTGCCCAAAGTTTGGTTGAGTGTCTCTGAATCTACTTTGATCTCCTGCTGGGTAGAGTCTTTCAGAGGACATCTGTGGCCTAGTATGGCCACAGCCGAAGAGGATCCAGGGATTCCTCATGAGACTTGATAAGCTATGGGCAGATGGCAGAGAACACCCTCTTTCAGTGGACTAGGGGAAGGGGATACATGGGAAGAGGAAGGAAGGGTGGGACAGGGAAGAGTTGAGGGAAGGAGCTTTAGTTGGAATATGCAATGAATAAATTGTAATAAACTCAAGAAATCAAACACCAATAAACAAAATAACCCAATTAAAAATGGGGTACAGAACTAAACATTTCTTTTTTTGCATTCTATTTTTAAATTTATTATTATCATTTATTATTCAAGCTGTGACCCCCCTCCCTTGTCTCCTCTCAGTCCCATCCTCCCTCCTCTTTGCCCACTATACCTCTCCCCTAGTCCACTGATAGAGGAGGTCCTCCTCTCCTTCTCTTTGACCGTAGCCTATCAGGTCTTTTTGATGAGAACTGATAGACTAAGATCAGAAAGAAGAGGAGAACCTTCCCTATCAGTGGACTTGGGGAGTGGCATGCATGCAGAAAGGGGAGGGAGGGTGGGATCGGGAGGGGAGGAGGGAGGGGCTTATGGGGGGATACAAAATGAATAAAGTGTAATTAATAAAAAATTTAAAAAAAAGAAAAAAAAAAGACTGGTTGCATTGTCTTCCTCTGTGGCCTGGCAAGGTTGAATCCCCCAGGGGAAGGTCATCAGAGAGCCAGCCACTGAGTTTATGCAAGAGAATTCCCCTGATCCCCTTACTAGGGATCCCACTTGGAGACTGAGTCTATGGGTACATTTGAGTCAGTATTTTAGGTCCTGCATTATTATTTTTAAAGTTGGCATGTAATAATTATACCCATTTTTAGGTTATGATGTGATTGTTAATATATGTGTCTGATGTATACTAATAAGTCAAGGTTTAATAATCTTGTCCATCTTTTTGCTATTTCTTTATATTTGGAGATTTTTTTAAGGTAGGTGTCATAAGACATATGATAAGGTTTTGTACAATGCCATTGCCTCCCCTGCTATGGGCCTCCAGACCTTCCTCCCTCATTTGTGTTTTGATACCTGTCATCCAACTGTCCTGTACAGAAATCCTTATCTTACCCTTACTAGATAAATTACAGTAACTTTTGGTGCTGATAAAGATTTGAAAGCTGGAGCTCTTACTGTTTTCATCTGTTGTGTGTTGCTTGCTGACCTCTGAATAGGCATTCTCGATCAGGCTGCTACATATGGTGTAAGTATAACACAAACTAGCAAAATACTGCACAGTGTATGCTAAAGTATTTTACAGTTGATCACAAACATCTTTACATCCTCAGAGATTTAGTTACCCCTTGAAAATAGTGCCTTTGCTTCTCCAGGCTTATTAAACTATCCCCTTAGGCAGGGAGATGTTATTTCTCTTGAAGAGAATTTTGTATGGGATCCAGACATAGTCACCCAGGCCTTTTTGCATTTGAATTGTGTATGCTGGGTTTTGATGGTTTATCTATGAGGATACACCAGGACTTCTGGACCATACTTTGTTATAGCATAGTCTTGGACCCATTCCTTATAGTTTAACACTACTGCTCAGTGACATTGGATTAAACTGAGTGTACATTCAAACCCTGAAATCTTACCACATTACTCTGTTTGTTGCATAGGCGTTTCATTTCTTTAGTTCTTACAAGTCATTTTTTTCTTAGTAGATTGATCACAGAATTTTTTATTGTATCAAGTCTGTAGTGATTCAATTTTCTCTACATTTTGCTATTTTATGTTTTATGTCAATTATACAATATTAATCTAAGCAAAAGGTTATTTTTTAGACTACACCTGTCAAGAAATATAAAAACTCAATGAACAGCAGACATACTGAGATAGAAAAGTAGACCTGAAGGCAGATAGATGGTGTTATTGGGTGATGAGGGCACATTAGTCAGTTTTTCATTGCTGAGAACAACAATTTGAAGGAGGAAAGGTTTATTTGCCTCATGGTTCACTGCACTGTCAGATGGCTCCAGGTTTGTATTTTTTGAGTTTTAGCTTGTGTTGAGGCGTGAATCAAGAACTTGTGGGATGAGAGCTACTTAATTCATAGCAGCCAGGGAGCTAAAAAAGAGAAGGGGTGAGAACCTAGGTATATCCTATGAGTGTACTTTGATGAAGTTCTGCTTCTTAGTTTTTAC
This sequence comes from Psammomys obesus, assembly GCF_907164565.1. NCBI lineage: Eukaryota > Metazoa > Chordata > Mammalia > Rodentia > Muridae > Psammomys > Psammomys obesus. The sequence goes on from NW_026594428.1 coordinate 19,000,542, forward strand.
CCTCTCAACAATCCCATCACATGAACTCATCAGTGGACTCATCTATTGACTTGGTCAAAACCTCAAGATCCCATCCCACTTCTCGAAAGCCCTTCCTCTTGCCATTGCACTGGGGACCAAACCTTCAAACACATGAGTATTTTGGAAATTTTATATCCAACTCTAACATCCCTTTTTAGTCCTCAAATACTCATGTCTAACTTACAATAAAAAAATGCATTTAGTCCAGATCCAAGAATCCCCAAAGTCTGAATTCAAAGTTTGAAACCATAATTATTCAAAATCAAATTTTGTAGTCTTCTTTGAGACACAAGGCAGACTTCAGCTTCCAGCCCTGTCTGTTTCCAAACATATAGCACAAAGTATTGCCATTCCAATGATAAGAATTGGATATAGAAAGGAAGGATCAGACCAAACCAAGAACACGACTTAGAAGGACAGTTATTAAGTCCTGTAGACCCTCTTCTGGCCCTGGGGCATGTGGTCGAGTGATGTGAGATCCGAAAGGCTCAGGAAGCTCTGGGCATACTGTACACTATACAACCTCTTTCTTCTAGTTCTCACTATTTTCCAATGATGCCAACAAATGCTAGTAATAGATTATTGATTAGGTCAGAGATAATTCTAGAGATCCTAAAACAAGGTCTTCTGGGTGTAAAAACAACAAAGACGTCTGTAGAATGTAAATGTCAATATCATGATTTACATTTAATCTTTTCCCCTGTGTGCCCTATCAAGATTAAATTCCTAGGAAGGAAAGTCAGACTGGCCTGGCTTGGTTCCATACCCAATGCTGTGGTCAGGATGTGGTGGATCTCAGGGTTGTGAGCCCTAGGGGAGCTTTAGTTTCCCTAAGGAATGGTGTGAGGTAGACACAGCAGACATCCATCAAACATGATGATCTAGAAGGTGCTGATGTGCCTTTGCTAGGCTCTTGCCACCCATTCCCCATGTGCGCCTTTGCACTTAGAAGATGTGAGCTGTTCTCTGAGCTTGCTTTGCATGTAGAAAATCCTTGAACATAGGTTCAATGTCATTTTCACCCTTTCCAATTTCCCAGCATTGAAACAGATTTTCTTTGAAGGGAGCATCATTGAATTGTCGCTGACACCTCTTCAAAGACCCTTTGTTGCTTTCGTTAACTCACTTCTAAGAGTCCTGGCCCACATCCCTGGTGCCGCAGTGCAGTCCATCTGGTGTTGATTTTGTGAGGGAATTAGATGCAGTACTCGATCCTATTCTGAATGTTGTATAATATATCTGGAGCTGCTGAGATGGATTTGCGTGTGGGATAGAGGGACTGAAAGAAGATTAAAAAAAAAAAAGGTCAGTGTAGTGGTTTGAATGAGAATGTTCCCCATAAATTCATATATTTGAATGTTTGTTCCCAGTTGGTAAACTGTTTAGGAAAGATTAGGAAGTGTGGCATAGTTTGAGGAGCTATGTCACTGGGGTGGACTTTAAGGTTTCAAAAGCCCTAAGGAGGCCCATGCTTTTTCTCTCTGCCTTCATCTTGCAGATGAGAAGTGAGCTCTCAACCCTTGCTCCTGCGCCTTGCCTACCTGTCTGCCGCCATGCCTCCCAGCATAATGATCATGGATGAAACCTCTAAAATTGTAAGCAAGCCCACGGTTAAATGCTTTTTTTAATCAGTCGCCTTGGTTCATGGTGTTTCAAAGATGGCCAAGATAATCAGCTTTTCCTGGACAAGGAAACATGAGCCAGAATAAATCTGGTGGAAAGATGAAAATAAGAGACGGTCACACATTATGGGCTTGGGGTGTCCAGAGCCTACTGTGACTGCTGTTCAATGTAGACCAAGCTTTTCTGCCTGAAATGCTTTAGTTTTTTCACCTCCATCAGTTTTTTTGTTTACTGAATTTTGAACAAACTTGGTAACATGTAACAACTTTAAAAAAAAATTATTCATTTTACATCTCGATAATAGCCCCCTCTCTTGTCTCCTCCCAGCCTCACCCTCTTTTCTTCTTCTTTCCTATCCCCCTCACTTAGCCCTCAGAAAGAGGGGTCCTCCTCCCTTACCAACTGACCCCAGGCTATCAAATCTCTTCAGAATTGCCTGCAGCCTCTTCCTCTGTGGCCTGGAAAGTCCACCTTGCCTGGGGAGAGTGATCAAAGAGCAAGCAACAGAGTTCAAGTCAGAGATAGCCCCTGGTGTCCTTACTAGGCCATCCACATGGAGACTGAGCTGCCTATCAGCTGCATCTGAGCAGGGGGCCTAGGTCCTCTCCATGCATGGTCCTTGGTTGGTGCATTAGTCTCTACAGGCCCCCTGGTCCTAGATTTGTTGGCTGTGTTGGTCTTCTTGTAGAGCTCCTGTCTCCTCTGGGTCCTTCTATTCCCCAACACTTCCATAAGACTCACTGCATTATGGCCAAAGTTTGGCTGCTTCCATCCCCTACTGGGTATGGTCTTCCAGAAAACATCTATGGTAGGCTTTAGTCCTGTTCCCTCTCTTCCAGTGTCTATTCTATTTGCCCTTCTGAATGAGAATTAAGCATCTTTCTGAGGGTCTTCCTTGTTACTTAGCTTCTTTAGGTCTGTGGATTGTAGTATGGCTATCCTGTGTTGTATGGCTAGTATCTTCTTATTTGTGAGTATACAGTAAGTGTGTCTTCCTGGATTTGGGTTAGCTCACTCAGGATGTTCTTTTCCAGGTCCATCCACTTGCTTGAAAATTTCACGATCCAATTAAAAAATGGGGTACAGAGCTAAACAGAATTTTCAAGAGAGGAATATCAAATGGCTGAGGATTGCTTAAAGAAATGCTCAATGTCCTTACTCATCAGGGAAATACAAATTAAAATGACTCTGAAATTTTATTTACACCCATCAGAATGGTTAAGAGCAAAAACTCAAGTCACAACACATGCTGGAGAGAATGTGGAGAAAGGGAAGCCCTCCTCCATTGCTAGTAGGAGTGCAAATTTGGAAATCAATCTGGTGCTTTCTCAGAAAATTGGGAATTGTTCTACCTCAAGACCAAGCTATACACTCTTGGATATATACCCAAAAGATGATCCACCATATAACAAGGACAGTTGCTCAACTATGTTCATAGCAGCCTTATTCATATTAGCTAGAAACTGGAAACAACACAGATGTCCCTCAACCAAAGAATGGGTACATCTACACAACAAAATACTAGTTAGGTATTAAAAACAAGGATATCATAGAATTTGAAACATTGTTATTAAATGTCATTTTGGGGAACTCATGTGTCATGCCCTGCTTAGCTTTTGATATGCATGTTTTGTTGAGTTTTTGTGCTAATCCTGTAACTTTTCTTCCCTCTTTTTGAGATGAAGATACTTGTTTTTAGAGGACAAAGAGACATTTAAAGGTTACCTTTGCCCTGTTTTATGCAGAGTGTTCTTAGCTAGTTATCTGGCTGTAGAGGCTGGCTGGTAAAGGGTAGTGAGAGTAACCTGGCTGCTCGGTTGGGATCTTAGCAGCATCATTTACTTAGGTCCTATATTAATTCTCTGCCTTTGTCTCCCCATCTTTAAGATGATTGTAGGCATAGACCTTACTTAATTTGATCCATCTCACAAATGGATCTATGTGTTAAGTAGTTAACACATAGAAAAAATTTAAAATGCAGATGCTACATACATGATTAAAGGATTACTCATTATTGTTTTGTGTCTATGTGTAGGATACAACAAGAACTTTCCTGAGATTCAAGAAAGTGGATTCTCACTGGGATTTTGGGAAAGAACTTCTGCTCTCTGGCCTTCTATTGGTAAGTGCGGATTCAGGAGGCAGGTCTGATGTTCGGTTAGAGCTGACGGTTAGGAAGAACAAGAATGCACAGGCATATTTTTGTGTACTATCTGAGTCTATACCATTTCACTTTTCAGAAAAGAATAGGGACAAGCCTTAAGGGGTGGCTATCAAGGTAATTCTATCTAGACAGACTCATCACCCAGAATTCCTCTGTGTGAACAGGTCAGACGGGACTGCCTTCTACAAGAAATGAAGAGAACACACGTTGAGGACCAGGATGTCTGAAGGTGAGTCAGTGTGAGAAGCACAGGGTCTTTGAGCAGATGGCAGTGACAGTTCAACGATGTTCACCTTCCACGCAATGTCCTGTAACAGCCCAGTACAAATTGTAAGGAAAAGACTCTACCATACTGTGAGCCAATGAATTAAAGGTGGACAGAGACAGTATCTCAAAGATCAGTTTACTTATTGACAGACATGTGGTCCTTGGAGGCAGTTAGACTAGAGATTTAGATCAAGATTGGGTTCCATGTATGCGTTAGGACAAAAATGACTTCACCTGAACAAGAATGTCTACCTGGTTTATTTTAAGTTATCGTTTCATTCTTGGTTCTAGAGTCTCAATGAATAGCTCTAGATAGCCTTGTAATGGTTTATCTATTTATTATATGTAAGAAGCTCTGTGAGAGAAACTGCCCAGTGGTATTCACAGGTAATTATGTGGTTGCTACCCATGATGGCTGCTGTCATGCCAAGCCAAATCCACACAGACAGGACTTCACAATCTTCTTTGTGTCTTAGAGACATTTGGCTGTATGGTAACTTCCAAGCCCATAAACAGTTTCTAAGTTAGGGTGAAATGTATAGGGTTATTAAAGAAACAAATTCTGTTAAATATTACTAACTATAACTTAAGCCTATGAATTCACTGTATGCTTCTTCTTCTTTACAATAGTAAACAGCAAGCTCCATAGCATGATAGTGATAACACCAGCATCTTGAGACAGCTCAACAACCTCAATGTATATGAAAATCATCTGTGATATCTCTTGGCGATAAAGACTTTGAAGCTACTATGCTTTGTTGCCCATTTATACTTGTTAAAAACAATAAATTTCAGTTAAAGGTTAGTGAAAATGAAGATGGAATTTCCCATCCCATTTCAGTTTGTGCCTCCTATGAATTCATATCACCAAAATACTGTCTATAGTCTATTACCTCGAGGCAGATGCAGACTGAGAGATTGTGAACTTGCTAGAAGTGGAAAATAGAGAATTACCAAACTAGAGCCCAGTGTTTTTTATTTGTGGAGGAAAGAATTTCTAGAGTGTGGAAATTATAACATTCCTCTCTAAAGAGAAGCATGAAAGGGGCATCTTCTTTAGAATGTGTGTGTGTGTGTGTGTGTGTGTGTGTGTGTGTGTTGGAAAACCACGTGACATAACAGTCTTGTGCCTACTAGGTAAGTGAGTGTTGGCATGGCTCATTTTGGGTCTGAATTTCTCTCAGAGGTGCTTGCAGACACGAGTGTGAATTTCTAGGGACAGCACTGACTTGTCACCCACAATGCAATGGGCCATTGGGATGATTTAATGTGGCTCTTGACAGCACAGTTAAGATTTATGTGGATAATCACCTCAGTGGGGCGAATGATAAGTTATCACGTTTATTATTTGCATATAGAAAGGTCCTCTGCAGATTCTATGGCTTCTCACAATTCAGCCTGATGCTTGAGAAGAAGGTGAACAGTTTCTGGATTTAATTAGCGAGTACTAGAGAGGTAAATTTATAAGGTGCAGAACATCAACAGTAGGTCATGTATTCAAGCTAATAGAAAAGGGAGGAGGACAAGTGTCTTCCAAAATGGGTAAATATGATGCAGACACAGTGGTGACCAAGGCTTGAGAGGAGACGAGAGCATGTTCCAGCACATGCATATGGCCATGGTCGCTGGAAGAATTTAGATAGTACATTATGTTATCAGTGGGACCCACATTCATGAGGGGAATTCATGCAAAGGCTGTGAGTCTCTGCATATCTTCCCAATTATACACAGATATATTGTATTCACAATATATTCTAAAAGCATCCTTGAAAATGTTAGGCGTATTACTCTTAAAGTGGGGAATGCAATTGCTTCTATAGAAATGCTGTTTCAAATTTATTCGCAGAGAATTTCAGGAAACATTAACCTGTTCAGTCACTGATATAGCACATCCCAGAAGTATGGCTTTTATGACACCACGTACTCAGTTTTAGAGCGTGACTTTATTTTCTCCTCTTTTCCATTTCTTTCTCAATAAGTCCTTGTTATAAAGACACCAGGATCTCAGCATTTAAGTTCAACTCCAGTACTACTTGCGTGCTTATGTGCATAGATAAGCTTGGGTTTGTTGGTGGTCACTGCCTGTAAAGGCTTTAAGGCTGCAGTAGTTTCTGGGGGGAAGTGCTGCAAATTCAAATTCAATAAAACAAGAGAAGAAACCTAATGGTGTTTTAACTCATCTTTTGAAAATGCAAGATGATAGGGTAATTTGTTGGGGAGAAACAGTCATTCTGGGGCAGGTTTTCATGATGTCATACATATGTGCACACACACTCATGTACACTTGTGCACGCGCATACACACACTGGCTCTTTGAACTGGTGCCATGCAGTGGTTTGGCAGAATCAATTATTTTCTGCCGTGAGAGTGACTTGCTTGTGACTTTGGTGAGAAAAACACCAAGTGTCAGGATCTGGGGCCAGTGGTAAAGGGCTTGGACCAAAAGTTCTGACCACAGCAATTCTTCTTGGAACTACAAGTAAGAAGAGAGAATGAGCACCAGAAATGTTTTTTTTTTTTAAATTCCTTTGCCCATTTAGAAATGGGTTTTTTTCTCTTAAAAATATATTTCATCAACATTCTAACTAATGGGTTGCATGATGACACTTTAATAGAGGCATATTATGTATTCCACTCATATTTTTCTCATTGTTCCCTCCCCGCTGGTCAGTTTTCCCCCATAGTTTCCCTCTACTTTTATGTCATCTTTAGTTAGAATATAGATTGCATTTATAAGAGGAACATGCTATGTTTGTGCGTCATTTTTTTTCCTTTGGTATCCCTTAGCTGTCCTTCCCCTCCTTAGACTCCTTCCTCCTCTCAGTAGTTCTACGTTAACTTCATGGAATGCTTGTATGTGCATGGGGGTGCTATGCATGCACACACACAGACACACAGACACACACACACACACACACACACACACACACACAGACATACACACACACACACACTCGAATCTGAAAATGAAAAAAAAAAAGCAGTGATGTTTGTCCCTCTGAGTCTGGCTTACTTTTCTCAATGTGATGATTTCTCATTCTATCCATTTTCTTGTTAGTGGCATAACTTTTTAAATTTAATTTATTTTTTTTATTATTAGTTACATTTTATTAACTCTGTATCCCAGGTGTATCCCACTCCCTTATTCCCTCCCAAGCCCACCCTCCCTCCCTCATCTCCTCCCTGCCCCTTTCCAAGTCCACTGATTGGGGAGGACCTCCTCCCCTTTCATCTGACCCTGTTTTATCAGGTATCTCCAGAGTCCTCCTCTGTGGCCTAACAGGACTGCTCCTCCCTTGGGGGGTGGGGAGGTCAAAGAGCCTGCCATTGAGTTCCTGTCAAAAATAGTCCCTGTTCCCCTTACTATGGGAAACCAATTGGTTACTGAGCTACCACGGGCTTCATCCAAGCAAAGGTTCTAGGTTATATCCATACACGGTCCTTGGTGGAGTGTCAGTCTCAGAAAAGACCTCTGTGCCCAGATATATTTGGTCCTTGTGGAGCTCCTGTCCTTTCAACGTCATACTAACTCTCCTTCTGCCGAAGGTTTGGTTATGAGTCTTAGTATCTGTTTTGAAATACTGTTAGGTAGAGTCTTTCAGATGCCTTCTGTGGTAGACTCCTGTCATACATCCAATGCACATCCCATTTGTCTTTTTAAGTGAGGAGTGCTCATCTTACCACATGTCTGCTTTCTTGTTTATCTTCTTTAGGTGTATAGATTTCATTATGTTTATCATAACTTGAAGGTCTATATAATCGAGTATATACCATGTTTGTCTTTCTTTTCTGGGATACTTCACTCAGAATGATATTTTCTAGATCCCAACATTTGCCTGCAAATTTCATGATTTCCTCGTTTTTGATTGCTGAGTAGTATTCCATTGTGTAAAAATACCACAATTTCTGTATCCATTCCTCTGTTGAGGGACATCTGGGTTTTTTCCAGGTTCTGGCTATTACAAATAAAGCTGCTACAAACATGGTTGAGCAAATGTCCTTGTTGTGTACTTGAGCAAATTTTTGGTATATGCCTAAGAGTGGTATAGCTGGGTCTTGAGGAAGCACTATTCCTAATTGTCTGAGAAAGCACTAGATTGATTTCCAAAGAGGTTGTACCAGTTTACATTCCCAGCAATGAAGGAGGGTTCCTCTTTCTCCACAACCTCTCCGGAATGTGTTGTCACTTGAGTTTTTCATCTTGGCCATTCTGATGGGTGTAAGGTGAAATCTCAGGGTTGTTTTGATTTGCATTTCCGTAATGACTAATGAGGTTGAGCATTTCTTTAAGTGCTTCTCTGCCATTTGATATTCCTCTGCAGAGAATTCTTTGTTTAGCTCTGTACCCCATTTTTTAATTGGATTACTTGATTTTTTTTTGCTGTTTAACTTCTTTAATTCTTTATATATACTGGATATTAGCCCTGTGTCAGATAAAGGCTTGGTGAAGATTCTTTCCCAATCTGTAGGCATTCATTTGGTTTGATGACAGTGTCCTTTGCTTTACAGAAGCTTTTCAGCTTCATGAAGTCCCAATTATTGATTGTTGCTCTTAGAGCCTGTGCTGTTGGTGTTCTGTTCAGAAAGTTGATTCCTGTGCCAATGAGTTCAAGAATATTCCCCACTTTTACTACTAACCAATTTAATGTGTCTGGTATTATGTGGAGGTCTTTGATCCACTTGGACTTCAGTTTTGTGCAGGGTGATAAGTATGGATCTATTTGCAGTTTTCTGCATGTAGACATCCAGTTAGACCAGCACCATTTGTTGAAGATGCTATCTTTTTTCCACTGTATGGTTTTGGCATCTTTGTCAAAAATCAGGTGTCCCTAAGTGTGTGGGTTTATTTCTGTGTCTTCTGTTCAGTTCCATTGATCCACCATTCTGTTTCAATGCCAGTACCATGAAGTTTTTATAGCTGTTGCTCTATAGTACAGCTTAAGATCAGGGATGGAGATTCTGCCAAAAGATCTTTTATTGTAGAGAATTGTTTTAGCAATTCTGGGTTTCTTGTTATTCCATATGAAGTTGAGAATTTTTCTTTTCAGGTCACTAAAGAATTGTTTTGGTAATTTGATGGGAATTGCATTGAATACGTAGATTGCTTTTGGTAAGATGGCCATTTTACAATGTTAATCCTGCCAAGCCATGAGCATGGGAGATCTTTCCATCTTCTCATATCTTCCTCTAATTCTTTCTTCAGAGACTTGAAATTTTTTTCATACAAGTCTTTGACTTCCTTGGTTAAGGTTACACCAAGGTACTTTATGTCATTTGTGGCTATTGTGAATGGTGTTGTTTCCCTCATTTCTTTCTCAGCCCTTTTGTCTTTTGTATACAGGAGGGCAACTGATTTTTTTAAATTGATTTTGTATCCAGCCACTTTGCTGAAGGTGTTTATCAGCTGGAGGAGTTCTCTGGTTGAATTTTTGGGGTCGCTCATACTATCATATCATCTGCAAATAGTGACACTTTGACCTCTTCCTTTCTGATTTGTATCCCCTTGATCTCCTTTAATTGTCTTATTGCTCTGGCTAGGAATTCAAGTACTATGTTGAAGAGATATGGAGAGAGTGTGCAGCCTTGCCTTGTCCCTGATTTCAGTGGGATTGCTTTAAGTTTCTCTCCATTGAGTTTGATGTTGGCTATAGGCTTGCTGTATATCGCCTTTACTATGTTTAGGTATGTGCCTTGTATCCCTGATCTCTCCAAGACTTTAAACATGAATGGGTGTTGGACTTTGTAAAATGCTTTTTCAGCATCTAAGGAGATGATCATGTGGTTTTTCTCCTTCAGTTTGTTTATGTGGTGGATTACATTGATGGATTTCTGTATGTTGAACCACCCTTGCATTCCTGGGATGAAGCCTACTTGGCCATGGTGGATGATATGTTTGATGTGTTCTTGGATTCGGTTTGCAAGTATTTTGTTGAGTATTTTTGCATCAATGTTCATAAGAGAGATAGGTCTGAAGTTCTCTTTTTTTGTTGCGTCTTTGTGTGGTTTAAGTATCAAGGTGACTGTGGCTTCATAGAATGAGTTTGGTAATGTTACTTCTGTTTCTATTTTGTGGAATAGTTTGGAGAGAATTGGAGTTAGCACTTCTTTGAAGGTCTGGTAGAATTCTGCACTGAATCCATCTGGCCCAGGGCTTTTTTTTTGGAAGGGAGACTTTTGATGACTGCTTCTATTTCTTTGGGGGATATAGGACTATTCAGTCTTTCTACTTGATCTTGACTTAATTTTGGTAAATGGAATCTATCAAGAAAATTGTTCATTTCTTTTAGATTTTCGACGTTTATGGCATATAGGCTTTTGTAGTATGACCTAAAGATTGTTTGGATTTCTTCGGTATCTGTAGTTATGTCCCCCTTTTCATTTCTGATTTTGCTGATTTGGATTGTTTCTCTCTGCCTTTTAGTTAGTTTGGCTAAAGGTTTGTCTATTTTGTTGATTTTCTCAAAGAACCAGCTCTTGGTTTCGTTGATTCTTTGAATAGTTTTATTTGTTTCTAATTGATTGATTTCAGCCCTGAGTTTGCTTATTTCCAGCCGTGTGCTCCTCTTGGGTGCATTTGCTTCTTTTTCCTCTAGGGCTTTCAGTTGTGCCATTAAGTTGTTTTCATGAGATGTCACAAATTTCTTCTTGAAGGCACCTAGTGCTATGAATTTTCCTCTAAGCACTGCTTTCATTGTGTCCCATAAATTAGGGTATGTTGTACCTTCATTTTCATTGAATTCTAGGAAGTCTTTAATTTCTTTCTTTATTTCTTTCTTAACCCAGATATCCTTGAGCAACAAGTTGTTCAGTTTCCATGTGCTTGTAGGCTTTTTTCTATTTCCATTGTTGTTGAGGTCCACCTTTAGTCCATGGTGGTCAGATAGAATACAGGGGATTATTTCAATCTTCTTGTATCTTTTGAGGCTTGCTTTGTGACCAACTATATGGTCTATTTTGGAGAAGTTTCCATGAGGTGCTGAAAAGAAGGTATACTCTTTTGGGTTTGGGTGGAAAGTTCTGTAGACATACATCTGTTAGGTCCATTTGATTTAAGACCTCTGTAAGTGCCTTTATTTCCTTATTAGGCTTCTGTCTAGATGATCTGTCCCTTGATGAAAGTGGGATGTTGAATTCTCCCACTATCAAGGTGTTGGGATCAAGGTGTTGGGATCAAGGTGTTGGGTGTGATTTAAGTTTTAGTAATGTTTTGTTTATGAATGTAGGCACGCTTGTATTTGGGGCATAGATGTTCAGAACTCTGATGTCCTCTTGGTGGATTTTTCCTTTGATGAGAATGTAGTGTCTCTCCTCATCTTTTTTGATTAATTTTGGTTGAAAGTCTATTTTATTAGATATTAGGCTAGCTACCCCAGCTTGTTTTCTGGGTCCGTTTGCTTGAAAGACATTTTTCCAGCCCTTTACTCTGAGGTAGTGTTTATCTTTGTTGCAGAGGTGAGTTTCTTGAATGCAGCAGAATGTTGGATCCTGTTTCCGCAACCATTCTGTTAGTCTGTGTCTTTTTATTGGAGAGTTGAGTCCATTGATGTTGATAGATAATAGGGACCAATGAATGTTAGTTCCTTTTATATTGGAGTTGATGGTCTTACTGTGTTTCATTGCTTATTTTCTTTTCATTTTTGTTAGGATATTATCTGTATGCTAAGTTTTCTTGGGCGAAGTTGTTTTCATTGGATTGGAATTTTCCTTCTAGTATCTTCTGTAAGGTTGGTTTGCTATGTAGATATTGCATAAATGTAGTTTTGTCAGGGAATATTTTGTCTTCTCCATCTATATTGATTGAAAGCTTTGCAGGGTATAGTAGTCTGGGTTGACATTTGTGTTCTCTTAGAGTCTGCATGATACCTGCCCAGGCCCTTCTGGCTTTCATAGTTTCTGATGAGAAGTCCGGTGTGATTCTGATAGGTCTACCTTCATTGTTACTTGACCTTTTTCCCTTGCTGCTTTTAATATCTTTTCTTTGTTCTGTAGATTTAGTATTTTGACTATGATGTGATGTGATGTGTTTCTTTTCTGGTCTAGTCTATTTGGTGTTCTGTAGGCCTCTTGTATATTTATGGACATCTCTTTCTTTAAGTTGGGAAATTTTTCTTCAATGATTTTTCTTGAAAATATTTTCTGGACCTTGGAGCCTGGATTCTTCTTTTTCATCAATCCCTATTATTCTTAGATTTCGTCTTTTCATGGCATCCTTGATTTCTTGGGTATTTTGTGTTTGGGACTTTTCTGATTTTATTTTTTCTTTGAGAGAAGTATCAATTTCTGTGAGTGTATCTTCAGTTCCAGAGATTCCCTCTTCCATCTCTTGTATTCTGTTGGTGATGCTTACCTTTGTGGTCCCTGATCTTTTCTCCAAGTTCTCCAGCTCAAGGGTTTTCTCTTTTTGTGTTTTTTTTTAATTGATTCTGATTCTGTTTTCATGCCTTGCACCATTTCCTTCATCTGTTTGAATGTGGATTCCTGTCTCTCTATGATGGTCTCTATTTTTTTGTTCATTTCCTCTCTATATGCCACTAATTTTATCTCTACTTGTGCCTCTATTTGTTTGGCTATGTTTGCCTGTGTTTCTTTAAGGATTTTGTCCATTTCCTCTTTCTTTACCTCTAATTGACTGGCCAAATCTTTAATAGATTTGTTCATTTCCTCTTTAACTGTCTGAATTTGCATGGTTATTGCTCTGAAAGAATTGTTTGTTTCCTCTTTATGAGCCTCAAATAGTTGGGTAAGCATAGCTTTAAAGTCATTTTCCTGTGCTTCTGATGAATTGGAGTATCCATCAATTTTGGGCATTGCTGGTGAGGTCATGACATCCTGATTTATGTTGGGTGTGTTCTTTCGCCTACCCCTGGCCATTGGCTTATCTGAAACCTTCCCTGTTTGTTTTTGGATTCTGCAGTTCAGACTGGTACTGTCTCTCTCTGGCATCTGGAGAGTTCTTCAGGAAGCTGAGAGAGGTCCCGTGGCTTCCGCGTGTGCATTGGTGTACTAGCTGTACCTGTGGAAGAAAAGTAAGCAGGCACAAGCGGGGCAAATGCAGGTGTGTGTGTGTGTGTGTGTGTGTGTGTGTGTGTGTGTGTGTGTAAGTGTGTGTGGACGTGTGTCTCGGGGAACAGAGTGATAGATAATGTTGAACCCTTGAGTGTGTGGGAGGGGCTCTGCACTGTATATGTAGCAGGTGCTATTTATGGTCACGGTGGCAATTTCTGGCATTACCTGCCTTAACTCCTCAATTGGACCCACAGAGCAGGGGCTTCAATGTCTCAAGTGACCCTCTGTTTCCCAAAGTGGGTATGTGGGTGAGAGGGGTCCAATGCCTGGCTTCTGTTTTAGAAGGACCTTGGATCTGGGGATCTGCAGATACTCAGGGGCACACTCACCCCTAAGCAGGTAACTTTGGCAGGGATCAGGGTATCCGGGCTCTCTGCTCTCTGGATTGGTCCTGCTTGTTCTCATGCAGGAGGACTGATGTGTTCAGCCAGCTCAGTGCTGCTGCTGCTGCCAAGTTAGGAAGTCCTGCTGCAGCTGGAGACTGGGATGCCAGTCCAAATGTCTTCTGGGAAGTCCTGGGGGCCCTCCACTGTGCTCTCCAAGCCAGGGAGGCCCAGCGCCTGGTGTGCTTAGCTTGTATGGCGGGTCTGCTTGGCTTTGGTGGGTGTATAGCATATTACCTGTCACTGAGGGTTTGGGCGGGCCGTGTAGTCAGTGGCTGAGCAACCCTGCGGGGCCAGTATGGTAACTAGCAGACTCGGGCCCTGGAAGGATGGTGCCGCAGTGTGAGTCTGGGACTCCGAGATTGGTACCACTGGCAGTTGCTACTAAGGGGCTAGGAGCTCCACCTCAGCTGCTGCAGACCCAGGCAGTTAGGTCTGAGCTGAGAATCTCAGTGAGTCCACTGTGCCGAGGAGGGAGGTCTAGGGGGGAGTGCCGGGAGATCAAAGGATCGATCGTTTCTCTCCTTCCCCAACAAGTCCCCGGGTGACCCCAGACCAAAGTTCTCACCTCATGCGATGTTCTTTGTCATTTAGAAAGCCTCACCGTTGTTTTCCTGGCTTCAGAGGTCCTTCCGCTCCCCAATTCAGGCATTCTTCTCTTCAACAGCTCAGAAATTGTGCGTGCTAGTTGCCATCTTGGCTCTCCCCCGCCCCGTGACATAACTTTACTCCTCTTTGTGGTAGACTGACACTCACACTCCACTGTGTATAGATTTTCTTAACCACTGTGTCAATGAGATGTAGGCTGGTCCCCTACCTTGAGTATTTTGAGCAGTGCTGCAGTGAACATGGGGGTGCAGCTCACCTGTGTATACTCGCTTGCATTCTTTTGGGGTACATACATAGGATTGGTAAATCTAGCTGGGTCATGAGCTATTCTGTTCTCTTTTTCTGGGAAAGTTGTGCAGGTTTCCATTGTGGTTAAATCAGTTTATGCTAATGTAGTAACTCCCCCATTGGCAGTGAACAGTTCTTTTTTTTTTCTTTGTGTTCTCATTAGCATTCTTCATGGTCGCCATTCTGACTAGGAGGAGATAGAATTTCAGTGTTGTTTGTATTTGCATTTTATTGTACTGAAGATGAGCTTACTACAGAGTAGAAACCGGCTTGATAAAGTGTTGGATTAACTAAGGATACAGGACAGGTGATGGCTCCTCTTCAATACCATGGTTTTACCCAGATAAAGTATGTAGCTACAGAGATCTCAGACTTGAGAACCATAACCTTGACATACCCACATAACTAAATGTGTCCCTGTTCCACGCATCCCTGTTGCTGTATTGATAGGGATTGTTGTAAGAAATCTAGGAAAAGATTAGCCTTTTGAATGCCTAGTTAGTATTAGCCCCAGGGCTCTGAGAAGAGGCTGTGAATATGAGCTTCTTGACAGAATCTGACCTCCTAGAGAGAGTATTTATCTGTGTAGAGTTCCCAGCAGCAAACTCTTAGAAAACGTAGCTGGGCTTTCAGAGTTGGCCCTTAGAAGAAGTACTCAGAAGTCTACTGCTGTGTTGGCCTCTGCAATTTCTCCATGGACCAAGTGCATTGGACTGTTTCCACACAGTCACTGGCTGTGGTTGGCTGTGGAGATTGGCTGGCAGTCACTGCTTCAGCGCCACAGTTTTTTCTTTCTTTCCTTTTATTGAAAATAGATTCCCCCCCCCCATGTAAAGGGATTTCCCCTCCTTCTACTCCTCTCAGTTCCTCCCATCCTAACAGGATCCACTTCATTTCTGTCCATCATTATAAAACAAACAGGCTTCTAAGGGATACTAAAAAAGATATAATACCATAAAACAAAAACTAAGATATTGGAGTTGGACAAAAACCATCACCAAACGAAACAATAAAACAACACAAAACAAAACAGAAGGCAAAGAACCCAAGAAAAGGCACAAGAAACTGAAACACTCAGAAATACCTTAAAAACACTAAAATGGAAGCTGTAATATGCATGCATATGAGCTGGTGCAGCCTCATGTAGGCCCTGTGCTTTCTGCTTCAGTCTATGTGAGTTCATATAAGCTTTGCTTATGCTGATTTAGACAGTCTTGTTTTCTTGATGTCCTCCGTCCCTCCAGCTTTTGCATTCTTTCTACCTCCTTTTACACGGTTTCCTGAGCCCTGAGGGGAGGGATTTGATGGAGACCTCCCATTAGGTGTTCAAAGGTGTCTCACTTCACATATTGTCTGGCTGTGGGTCTCTGTATTTGTTCCCATCCGCTGCAGGAGGAAGCTGCTCAGACGATGGCTGAGCAAGACACTGATATGCTTTCCTGGCAGGAGTGTGGGCTAAGCCTTCCTAACACATCTGAGTCATTCAGGGTTTTTTTTTTTTTTTTTTTTTTTTTTTGGTATTTCAATAAGGTGGGAAAGTGTTTGTCTCCATTTCTCATGAATCTTCTTTAAAGCAGGGCTTCTCAGCCCCAGCTAGGCAGCTCTGGAAGGATCTTTTCCTTGTTGTGAGAGGCTGTCTTATGTGTGCAGGGACATTTGACACTACCCTAATTCTATTTGCTCTATGCCAGTCATGTTCCCCAACTTATGAACATAAAAGTACCTCCTGGGAGCAAGAAACAAATCTTCCCTGGTCGAAAACATATGATATATACCAACTACCAAAACTTTGGCCTACACATCTGTGAACAAGGATTGTCAAGTAGAGCAGGCTCCATCCTGTTTCCTCTCTTCTACCACTTCTGGTGTCTATCCTGTTTGCCATTCTGAATGAGATTTAAGCATCCTCCCAAGGGTCCTCCTTCATGTTCAGCTTCTTTAGGTCTGTAGATAGCTATCCTGTATTATACAGCTAATACTCGCTTAGAGGTGAGTATATACCATGTCTGTCTTTCCGTTTCTGGGTTACCTCACTCAGGATGATCTCTTTGAGTGTGGACAACATTTTCTACGAACAGCAGTAAATTAATGACCTTCTTGAGACCTTGCTTTCAAGGCTCCTGGATGCACTAGCAGTGTATCCAATCTGTCCTGCGCAAGTTCTCTTTTCACTTTTGGGCTGTAGTTTCTCTTATCCTCCTCACAGCAACTTTTATATGGAGCAAGGCTCAAATCCTGGCACTTAACATGTAGCTTTATTTTTATTTATTTATATATTTATTATTTTTTATTTTTATTATAGTAACATTTTATTAACTCTGTATCCCAACTGTATCCCGCTCCCTCATTTCCTCCCAATCCCCCCTCCCCCCTCATTTCCTCCCTGCCCCTTTCCAAGTCCACTGATTGGGAAGGACCTCCTCCCCTTTCATCTGACCCTGTTTTATCAGGTACCTTCAGGACTGGCTGCAAAGTCTTCCTCTGTGGCCTAGCAGGACTGCTCCTCCCTTGAGGGGTGGGGAGGTCAAAGAGCCAGCCATTGAGTTCCTGTCAGAGATAGTCCCTGTTCCCCTTACTAAGGTTGGTACCCTGGGCTACATCCGAGCAGAGGTTCTAGGTTATATCCATACATGGTCCTTGGTTGGAGAAACAGTCTCATGAAAGACTCCTGTGCCCAGATATATTTGGTCCTTGTGGAGCTCCTATCTTCTCCTCGTCATACTAACTCCCCCTTCTTTCATATGGTTCCCTGCACTCTGCCGAAGGTTTGGTTGTGAGTCTTAGTATCTGCTTTGATACACTGCTAGGTAGAGTCTTTCAGAGGCCCTCTGAGGTGGACACCAAGGTCTTGAGAAGGCAGGAACTTGGGGGCCTTCTGGCCATTTATTTATTGCTGACCTGTTCTTCAAGGAACCAGAGCAGGAAGGCTCATTAGAAGCACTCTTCATGGAGGCCTTTTCAATGAGGAACAAACATAGAAACAGGTTAATGAAAAGCAGTCTTGCTAAACAAAGGTAATTGTTCCTTTGATTATAATTACTGATTTCGTGGCAAGAGTTGAGTGAAAGCAGAGACCTTAATTTTGATGGCAGCTTGATGTCATGCCACTTCATTACTTTTCTCAGAGGCAAGTGATTGGAAGTGCAAGTAGAATTAGATTCCCTAAAGGTGAGTTCATTCTCAGAGGAAAAGTGATGGTAGTCTCTTGGTGAGAAGTGACATGGATGAGTGGCACACACATTTGGGGTGGGGATTCTGTTCATTCTACTCGCTGGCTTTACTAATCAAAACTCGTGACTGCTCTCCTACTTGGCTGTGGGCTTGGCAGGTCCATCTTGACCTTAAATTTTGGAAACAAATTCAAAGTTTGTTGAAAGTATGGATGTGTGAAGGAAATAGCTGAGGTTGAGGTCAAGGTCATAAGCACTAGCTCCATGCAAAACTGGAGCAAAGACCAAGTTAGATTTTCATCCTTTCTGACACTCATTTCCTGGGGAAGAAGCGGCTGTTCTGGGAATTACAGCAGAGGCTCCACTACAAGACTCCCTCATACACCTTCCTCACTTCTTTTTTCTACTCTTGTGGACTCAGAAACAAAAATAGGATATCATTCTATAGGCTCTAGGTCAGCACGCTTTGTGTGAAAGTCTTAAGTCTTCTCTGTTTCTATGAAGTCAGCTTTTTCAAGGCCATGGGTCTGGTCTTAGGGGCTGTCCTTTTGCTACCCACAGACATAGGGATGTCTTGAACTCTGAAGCCAACAAAAAGTCCCAGAAGAGATGAAGCACCTTCTCTTTTGCCAACTGAAATCTCAATTTGAAGGGGCTTAGTTTCTTTTTCCTAAGAAGACCCAAACATTATTTTACATAATTGGGGAAAACCATCATTAAAGGGGAAATTTGTCTGTCATAAGTAGCATAAGATACTAGAAAAATGGTTAATATAAAAGAAATACAGATGGCATGTATCATCAACAGAGAAGATATCTGCACTAAGGAGGCAAAATTTTCTTTGGAGGAAGGTAGAAAAACAACAACAACAACAACAAAAAACCCACAAACAAAGCCTGAGGTATAATGATTTGCGAACCTCTGAAGTGCTATACTGTATTAATATACCCAGCCTGTCTGTGTCTCTTTCATAGAAAGAGGTGATTATGAAATGTTTAAAAGTTAGGGAAGGCAAGGTGATGAAAGAATAATTGAGAAACACTATTACATTCATATTCTTCATCAGTTCAGGGCAGGGAAAGAGCTCAGTGGTGGAGTGCCTATTAGCATGTGTGAGTTTCTGAGTTCAATGTTATGCTTTAGGGTTTTGATGTGTTTACTGTATGTGTTTGGCGTATTATGTCCTTGACATGTATCTCAGCATTTCCTCCTTCCCACCCAGACATATGAGAGGCTAGTAACCCATGTGCTTATTCTATACACTATATATTTCATACATAATTGAGGTCTTGCAACATTTTATTATTTATTCGTTGTGTCTTATTTAGCTCATCATGATGTCAGACCCATGTTCCCTGACCTAACCCAAAATCTAAACAAAGTCATTGGCATGACACATTAACAAAAATAATGCCAGGTGAGACTGGGATGCTATTTCAAAGACAAACATGGGCAGGATGACTTCCTTCCTCTGTCTCTCACGAGCAAAGAGTGTTTTATTTTCCTTTGTTGGACATAGAGGGATGCTTCTGTCCTTTCTGTTTGCCTGGTGATATTTGCTTAGCAGTTCCTTAGCAAAAGAAATTGTGCTTTGTCTCAGCCAACTGATTCTCAGAACTACTTTTTCAAGGGTATAGACATGTTCTCTTCCTAAAACTCCTGTCTGGAGAGACTGGGTTGGGGAAGCAGGCATTGGTGCTGCAGATACAGATTTTCTTTTCCAAATTGCTTCAAGGGCACAGGTGAGGCTTCATTAGCAAGGCTATGGATTTCATCTAGGATATTTTTAATAATCTAAACAAAACTTTAGTGGACATTAGTGCTGCTGTTTCCACAGCAGTGTGTACTATTCTTTACCATTTTAGGTCAGCTTTTCAGAAAAGGTAAGATACTCAGCAGATTTTAATAATGAGGCTCAGTTTGAGTTATTAACCCAGTTTAATGTGTACTGTGTCAGCAACAAAGTTATCGCTTTCTCTGGTTCGCAGTCAGAAACAAGGCATTTCATTGACGTCTGTTTAGCTGGGATGGCTATCCAGATGGCTGTCATTGGGTTCCTACCATCAGCAGGCCCTCGAACTCATTTTTTTGGGAATTCAATGAAGCTAAACTTCCTGGTCCTAGTAACTAGAAATTGATGCTAGCCACCCAAGGGCATAAAAAGAGGATGGTTTGACACACAGAACCAAGCAATTCAAAAGCTCATTTACCCTTATCAGATTCATGCAGTTGAGATATTGACCCAAAGCAAACAAAATTTCCTGATCAAGGAGACAGAATGCTGCCTGGAGTTAAAGGAATAGTGCCCCACATTTTGTGTCTGGAAACAGTGACATCTGGCTGGGGCCTAGATCTATCTATGCAGATGTGGCTGTGAGTATTCCCGTTACACCTGGCAGCTCTTAGGCTTTGCAGAGAGAAGAACACTGTTCAGGAATTAGACATAAGCCAGTGAAGCTCTCGCTGGACCCCCCGAACCCCCTGGACTGCTCTGTCCCACAACATTCTGCTGGGGTCGGCCGGTGGGATATAGCATGTTTCACACACATACTTTAATGGAATCCATACATATTTTTGTTCTAGTTTCTCTTGCCGCTAAATTGTTAATGTGATATCCATTTAGACATATGAGTATGTGTTAAAAAATTGATTAAAATTTATCATCTAATCATGAAAAAATGATTGAAGCTGTAAAAACTTTGAGGCTTAGGGAGATGGCTCAGTAGTTAAACTGCTTATTGTGCAAGCAAGAGGATCAGCTGGAGTTTGGATCCCCAGAACCCATGTAAATGTCCAGTAGGTGTGGTGGCTTACCTGCAGTTCCAGCTCTGGAAGGTGAAACAGGAGATTCCCACACCTGGTTATTGTGACTAGTCCTATACATGAGCTCTGGATTTGACTGAGAAGCCCTGCACCAAAGAATAAGGTGGACCAGAGATTATGTTTGCAACATTAAGCCATGCACTTGTACACACATGTATGAAATGCCCCCTTTTTTAGTTCATTCATTTCTTCAGCACAGAGATCACACCTATAACTCATTTGACCCTCTTGCTTTCTGTTTTTAACTATAAAAAAGTTTGTACACAAATACCATATTTGCATCATTTCTACCCCTCCATTTTTCTCCTTCCAAGTCCTTGCAAGTCACCCTAGCAAAATACCCCCAAAGGTGCAATAGCGGCATTTATGTCTTGGGGGTAACCAACAGTCATCTAATTGGCCTGCCTAATAGGTGTAGTTCATGTCTGGTACTGTAAAACTAAGCAACTACTCATTGTTGAAGAGTTCATCAGCCCTAGAGGAGAAGCTGCTACATCTGGTTTCCTGAATCAATGTTTCTAACCTTGTTCTAAGTATTTATCCTTTCACTGTTCTCATTCTTTCTGCTGATCCATGTGTTCACCGGAATCCACACACTTATTTCACCATGTGATATTTCTGGATATATTCTACTGAGCAAGAATTATTCTCATAGACAATTAACTTAGTTTTAATCTTCCTATGCTATTTTTTTTGTCAGTGTCTTTAATAATAAAGATCTTTTATGTCCCTCCCTCCCAGAGAAAAACCAGAAGGCAACAGTCTGGCAGTACAAAAATATACAACTGGAAGAGATTACTTGTCTGACTACATCCCAGCTGGATTCAGAAGAGAAAAGCACATTTAGACAAGGCACTAAAACGATGACAGAGAACTATGGATGTTTATCACTTGCAATTCTTCATGTTAACAGTGCTAGGTCATTTCCGAAATTTTAACAGGCTTAGAATCTGGCTATGTGTAATATCACTGAAGACTTCTGGAGTTGAAGCAGAGATGTAAAGGAGATTAAGATCTCCCTTTCTGATCATGCTTCAGCTTCACTGTAGTCCAATGCAAGGTAGAGGTGCTACCACGGCACCTTAGGTACCTAAATGGTAAGTGAAGGAGAGTTATTTTGTGCTTAATATGTACATCTGAGGTAATCCTCAGATTATTCCTGAGAAATTCTCATTTCTCAGGAAATGAGAAATCCTCAATTTCGATTCTTAAATGTTCATCATTACTTGCAACACCACACACAGCATTTCCAAAGCTACAACCCATGCCAGTCAAGCTCCTACATTCTGTGTTTTCTGTAAACTGAAATTGTGCTGGGAAATGTGTTGGACTTCCAGTCCAACAAATTAATGACCAATAACCAGTTAGGTTAATGCCAATGAGGAGCCAACCATGAAGGACAAAGGGCCCAAACCTCTACCACGCTAACAGGGAGCTAAAAGTATCTTTTTGAACATGGGTACCTATTTCAGAGGCTCATGCTGGAACCTTCCGGACACAGTTCTCTCCTTTCTTAGTGAGATGTTTTGCTTAAAGCTAACAAATAATTGGTGGGGGCATGTGGACGACTTATAAGCTTACAGATTGAATTTATTTTACAGTCAGCATAACATCCAAAAGACTATCGCAAAAGATCACATTTAAGAAAACTTAAGCCACAAGACTGTTGCATTATGATTTAATCTAGTTGCACACACACAAAAAATCTGAAACCACAACTCCTCCAATTTCTAAGAGAAAGGGTATGCATGCCTCCATATTTAACTGTGCATTGTTACATTAACCGTATTGTGGACTGTACATCACAATGGATCAGTTTGGAATCCCATGCAACACCCAAGTTATAAAGTGAAATGAATTAAAAACTTTGTTGAATGTTTTTGTGAAAATCAAATCCACATTCTATGGGCAACTTAACAGAGTTACAATATACCACACTGGTGCTCACTTCTAAAATGTTAGTCACTAAGTGTCATGATCCTGAACTGGCTTCAGCTCCTAAAAATGCCTAACTCTCAGATAAAAAGCAAAGAAAAATTCCTTAGCTAACCCAGTGGCCTCTCAGCTGTTTCTTAGGAAGAATGAACTGGGCAGCCAAGTGCTTCCCCAGGGATAAGAACAATGGCAACAGTGGGCTCACTCAACTGACTACTACACAATTATGCTAGTATTTTATTAATTCAAAGCACTTTACAAAAAAATATAAGTATGGCTTCCAATAGGAATGTTATACCTGGACTTGATAACTAAGCTCAGATTTGTGTGTGCAAGGAAAAACAGGCTTTCAAGTTAAACAACAAATTTGTAACCAAAACTTTAATCCCAAGGATTCTCACAAACATATTACAAATGACAACATGAAAAAATATTCTTGCACGGTAACTCAAAGTTTAACTCTACAATGTACCCTTAAACTGATAGGACACTGGTATCTTAGTTTTACATTTCCAAACAAAGAATGTTCAATTTCTGCCAGTTGTTTCTGTATCGTTAGCACATCACACTTTAACTGGGCAGGCTCTAGGTTTATTTCAGTTATGTTTTATGAAAAACCAAACTAAAGTTCAAATCAAATTCAATCTTGTCAAGGGAACTTCTGCAAACTGGTCTTCTGTTTCCTTTCATTTGACTGAGACCGGCTACGAGACCTAGAGAATGATGGAGAAGGCTTGTGATTTCTCTCATGAGACAGAGACCTTTCTCTTCTCCTATCTCTAGAAAGTGACCTGCTCCGGCTTCGAGAGAAGCTTCTCCTTCTTGGAGATCTGCGCCGAGGTGGAGGACCTCTCCTACAGTAATCATCTCGGGGGCGACGACCCCAAGAGGGAGGTGGGCCACGATTTCGACTTCTTTTTTCCCCATTCGACAGTTCCACTCTTAAACGGCAGCCACATAGTGTTTTTCCATCTAGCTCCCGGACAGCATCAGCAGCATCTCGGGGATCCTCAAATTCAACGAAAGCAAAGCCAGGAGGGTTTCACGCAGCCCACACACTTCGGTTTGGTCCATAATAGCCGAAAGCCCATTCTAATTCAGTCTTGTTCCCATTGTTTCCAAGATCACCTACATAACACTTACAGTCCAATGGACAGGAATCACGATGCATTTCGAGACCCTGGGTTCAACAAGCCGAAGCTCAAACCCTAACGCTCCGACAGGCTGCCCCGCTTGCCTCCGGCTCTGCTCCGAACGATGCGTGCTACCTCATGGCATCCATGAAATGGCAGCGCTATGCTATTTGTAATAATCCACATACTTCTAATGTTTGTAGATTAACAAACAAACATTAATTAATTAATTAATTAAAAAACTCCTTATTTTTTATAGACACTCTCTTGGTTCTTTGGAAGGAGATATTTATTTAGCAGATCTCCCATTGAAGCCCCTTTTTAAAAAATAAGAATGAGAAAAAACTAAACTCTCCTCTACTATAATTGAATTTCTCCAGTGTTTTTAACCATCATTATGTGGACTTGAACACTATAAAAGCTTCTGAATTTTAGCTATGCTGCAGTTAAACCAATAGACTAAAACCTAGTTTGAATTATAGCCATGAAACTTCATTATTCTAGCAATAATTCCAGCACAAATGGCATAAAAGATTATTTTTAAATTTAGCTCACCCTCTTCCCCCTCAGACGGTTCTTATGGCAGCTCATGGAAGTTCAAAACTAAACTGCAGTGAATAAAGCACATTTTTGAATCTATATTCCTATGCCCCAAATGGTGTTGATTAAAAATGTTTAACCTAACATGTTGGTAAACTCAGGCTTTCTGGTAGCCTTTGGGTCTGAGTTTTGACTGTAGTCTTTATCAGTATAGTTGATATATCAGGCTTAAGTTCTTATTATCACTCCCTTGGTCCTTCTTTATAGCTGTACAGAGAAAGCCAAGTTCTGTTAAGTATTTTAGTCACTCTCTATGCATTCCAAGAGATCTAGAAGTGATTTTTGTTGTTGTTGTGTGGGGATTTAATTCAGGACCTTGCCCATACTAGGCAATCACTCTACAACTGAGAGAATCTCCTTAATTTTTTTAAGTTAAATTTATTTTAAATTAAAAAAGTGTGTGTGTGTGTGTGTGTGCGCGCGCGCGCAGGTAACTTGTAGAATTCAGTTCTCTCTTTTTTTATATGTCCTGGAGATCAAACTTAGTTTGCCAGTCTTGGCATCTGGCACCTTTATTTACTGGGCCATCACGCTGGCCATGGTAACTTTTAATTATTGAATTAAGATTATTTTCAAGACTGTATTATTAGGTATCTCTGTAGACCATGGTGTTCTCAGGGCCTCAGGGATCCTCCTGTTTCTGCTTCCTGGGTGCAGGGATTAAAGGCATGTGCCTGCATATGTGGCTCTTGAAACAGGGTCTTGCTGAGATGCCTGGGTTGGCCTGGAGCTCACTTGGCAGTTTAGGTAGGATGTGACCTTGTGGTCATTGTGATTTAGTCTCCTGTGTAGTCGGTTTATTGGTACATGCCACTAGGTCCTGGTGAGGTTTTAATTATTTGAAAGGAGAATATGCTTGAAAATGTGTTCTAAAATTGCCCACATAAAGAGAGCATATTTGTCTGGAGGGCAGACTGAATAGGCATCAGGAGAAAGGTATCTGGGGCTTCAAACTGGGAGGAGCATCAGCCCAAATACTCCATCGTTCATTTGTTGGAAGTTCTCAATCTCACAATAGCATGTTTCCTATAGTATGTACTTAGCGTTGAGTATTGTACGAATCTGGGTAGATACCTAACCTTACAGGCAATAAAAATTCATCTTCTTACTGGTTACCTTAGCTTAATTGTAGCACCTAGACTAGGGAAACCTAATGTGTGTGTGTGGTGTGTACATGTGCATATGCATGTATCACATGTGTATGTGGAGGCCAGAGGTCAGAGGTCAAATCAGTGTTGGCTGTCTTTTTTTCAATCACTCCATCATTTCTCTCTCACTCTCTCTCTCTCCCTCTGTCTTTTTTTCTTCTCTCTCTCTCCCTCTCCATCTTCCTTCCTCCCCTCACTGTTTTTGAAACAAGATCTCCTACAGAACCCAGATCTTTCTGATTTGGCCATGAGAACTGGCCAGTGAGCTCAAGAAATCAGCCTGCCTCTTCCCTCTCAGTGCAGGGTGTAGAAATGCTGTGGGATATTTCTCTCACATAGTTTCTGAGTCAATTCCTGAAGCAGATTATCCATCCATCCATCCATCCATCCATCCATCCATCCATCCATCCACCCACCCATCCATCTATCTGTCCATTTACTCCATCCATCCATCCATCCATCCATCCATCCATCCACCTACCCATCCATCTATCTGTCCATTTACTCCATCCATCCATCCATCCATCCATCCATCCATCCAATTCTTAGATTTTTCTGAAGAGTCTTCTTTTGAAGGTTAATGATACTTTTGTCCTTACATAATGCTATTCTCTCTGTGTCTGTCTCTCTGTCTCTGTCTCTTGGTCTCTTTCACTTTGTCTCTCTCCCTCTCCCTTCCTCTCTCTTCTCTCCTTTCCTCCTGTCCTTCTTCCTTTTCTTTTAGAAGTTGGACTTGATTGTTACAGAGTGAGTGAGGGACCTGGTTTTTTTAGGCACTGTCTGTTGAAGAGTAAAAGCTCTTATCCTTAAAAACAAACAAGATACGTTCATTCTCCTCCTTCCTTAGTTTCTATTTTAGAATAATTTTAGTAGCAACTCACAGAAATTAAACTAAAATTTGTCTAGTGTATGTTTCTTGTGTCACAGAAGCCTAGGACTGTCTGAGAAGAGTACAGATTTGAGGAGCACATGTCATGAAACCAGCTCATGTTCTCTCAGCTTTTCACCTTTTGAATCCTCTGAGCCACCTTTTCTCCAGGCAGATCCTACAGGCATTGGCAAAGATTGTCCCCAGCATAGCTGTGTGCTAGCTCCATGTTGATGGCTTTTCAGCATGCTCTAAATCCTTTAAAAAAAAAAATCCTTGGGGCAGTGTCTACTCTCCAGTGGTTTGAACTAAGTCCCTGAGTGGAGAGGAGTACATCCTTCACATGATTGCCTATACTGGAGGTGATTACTATGGCCATGGGCATGGAGAGGAGCTGAGCCTCTAACACATATGCCTGAAGGTATTCTTTATGAGGTTTCTGTTACAGAGGAGAGATGGAGAACGAGCATTGAAAACCATATAGTTATAGTCTACCATCAACTTTACAGATGTCAAAACAAGGCACCCTCAGGAGTCCGAACTATTCTTTATTAATGGGATCTGCTAAGTGCCTGTGCTTTGAGCCCTTCTATATTCTCTCTAATGGAGGAGATATGATGAGAAGGGCATCTAAGTTACATATAGACACAGGAGACATACTTTATGATGTAGCCAAAACTCAGTGTTCAGTGGTCAGGTTTGAAGTCAAAGAACCCCACTTAAAAATGATGACGTATGCAGAAGAGAATGTCCTGTTGAGGGTCAGGGTTTAGTCTAATGGCTAATATGTAGGTATGTTCCCACAGAGAGGGAACCATCAGGAGGCTTTGCAGTATTACATACCTTATAATTGAATGCTATTTTGAGCTTTCCTTTTATTGAGAAACAGATACTCTTCCAATGCATTACATAAAGAAGGAAAATTGATTGTCAACAAACTTGTGGTTTGGCTGTTATTCCTCAGAATAAATTGCATAGAGAAAATGGTGTTTATAAAGGTGTTGATATATTTTTAATAGGGACTCTTCATCCCTGGTACAGTAGATTACAAATGTTTCCAAGGGAAAATGTTTTAACAGGTTTATCATATAAGCACTTTCCGCTGGGTTTGGTAAATTGACTTTCTTCAGTGCCAGAAAAATCTGATAGCATTTCCTAAAGACGAAGCACACAACATGCTCTCCATCACTGAGGTTTTAAGCTGTATACTCTGCCATCATTTTTAATTACTTGGAGAAATTATGAATAAGAAAAACAAGCAGTCTGATGCAGTTAATAGGGCTCTAAGAGAAAAAAAACTGTCATAAAATTTCAGTATTTTTAATTCTTCACGTAGGATTTTGAACTGGCCATGAAGTGGTCTGCTTTCCTCTCTTACCAGGCTGGCTTTAGAGCAGCCAGTAATGGCAGTTGTAGGGTGGGGATGGGCATGGCAAAGTTTAGCCAGTTCTGGAAGAGGAAAGTGGGTTCTGGAGAAGGTGGAGTTTCTCTGCTATGGCCTTTTCTGTCTCCACTGTGCCTGGAGGGAAAGGTATGGTCAGGACTTTGGGATCCATCATCATCTCATCTAAGTCCTGGCTGAAGTAAAGCATGTGAGAAAAACCAGGTGCAATGGTGGGTTGAGGAAGTAAACCTGCAGAGCAACAAATGGGCAGGACTCTATAAAGCCAGATGATTTCATAGATCATGCTCCTCTCTGAGTCGCAATTATCATGAGTGGAAAAACTAAGGCAGAGCCATATCCCATATCCCACACTTGGGGTTAAAACAAAAATATATTTACATAACTGAGTTTTTAAAGTAATCAAAACTTTCACTATAGTAGAGCATTGCAATACCTGCTAAAGAGGCTCAGCCTCAGGAACCACTGTCTTTCATAGTGGGCTTCCCTAGCTGCCTTCACTGCCATAGAGCATCCTCCAGAGACAGAAGTTCTCAAGAATCTTGCGATCTGTACCCATTACACTTGCCTGCACTGATTCAAACTCATGGCCTGATTATTTTATTGTATTGTATTCAGGACTACCCTCAAATGTTCTCTGGAGAACATTTCTAGAATAAGCCACAAAAATAATACAAGATCTGTGTGGCTCTGAGTGGCTCATTTTTTATGATGCATATATCCTTGATTTTCAAAAGAGTAGGCAGCCTGAAGGCTTTGGACATGAATTGCTACATAATGACTCAATTTAATACAAGTATAGCTCTGATCCAGCATTGAAGTCTTGATCCCTGCCTGGTTCTCTTGTCTGTGGATCCTGGTCCTGCCCACTGCAGAGAGGAAGCATGCAGAATCAAGGACAGCCAGCTGGAGCTGGAGCTGAGGGTTCTGACGTCCTCATCTTCACATCTTCTTTTCCGCACCTGCTACCAGGTTTTTTTTTATCTTGGTGGTCATGTTTAGTTGTAGGCTGAATTTACACATCTCTTCAGCATCTTTTTTGTCCCTTGTTTACCTTTGGTGAGAAGAAGGCTCGTGCCAGGCCATGTGTGCAATTTGAGCATTGGGGTCATCAGCTAACTGCAGCAGCACTTGCTTGCACTGGCTCATTGCTTAGTGCCTTGCTCACACACATAATTTTAAGAACATAATAATTTATTCAGTACGTAAAATCACTCTCTGTGAAGCACATTTTTATTCTCTAAAAATTTTCACAAAATTTCTACATGGTGCTATATTTCATTTGAAGTCTGTATTCTTTGATGAGAAATGTTGAAGGCTGACTAATATAAGTTTGAACTTCATCCATCTCTTGTCTTTGGATTATTTTAGGCTTATTTAATCTCTAGTCAAGGAGGCTGGAGTGTTGGCTCAGCAGTTAAGAGCACTTGTTGCTCTTGCAGAAGACCTGGATTCAATCCCTAACATCCACATGTCAGCTCAAAACCATCTGCAATTTTGGCTCCGGGGAAGGAGGGGTCTGATATCTTCTGATTTCTAAAGCACCAGGCATGTGCATATATACATGCAGCCAAAATATGCATACATATAAAATGTTACAATCTAAAAAAATCAGCCAAGGAATGTCCTTGCATTAGTTTCTTACAGCTGCTATAACAAATTACTCTAAGCCAGGTGGCCTAAAAGGGCAGAAACAGATTCTCTCTTGGCCTGAGAGGCTATAGTCAAGGCCTTGGCAGGACCATGCTCCCCCACACACTCTGAGAAAGCATCCTTGCTTTCTTCTTTTAGCTTCTACTGGTTCCTAACTTCTCTTGGTCTGGGCTCCACTGCTCCTGTCTGTGACTTTGCCTCTGTGTCTGAGTTTTCTTTCCTGTCTTTGATAAAGAAATCTACCATTGCATCTTGTTCATGCCATTTACTCAGGATGCGTTTCACCCCGAGACCCTTAATTCTACCTGCAGCCCCTTCTTCCATGTTTGTCTCTTGGTAAGACCACATTCACAAGTTCCTAGTTGACTTGCCTTTCAGGAGAGATCACCATTAACCTCATTGTGAACCTTCATATCACAAGGAGGAAAAGGGTATTTTATCTACTTTGTAAGTATTTTCTTTGTGCCAAAGCCCACTCTCTTCACTCCTGCAAAGGATGTAACTTAACAACAGCTCTCAAAGCTTGACCCAGACTGGTACCATTAGTCTTGCCTGGGTACTCATTAGAGACATGAATCCCAGAAACAATGCAGAGATCAGTGGATCAGTTGTGGGGAGCCCAGCCCCAATAGACACATCTACATTTAAGCTCCTACATCTATGTGTCAGGGAACAGAGAGGAAGAGGGATTCAAAGGTTATAAGACCCAGAATACTAGGACGTCTGCTGTGAAATAGTGTCTCCTACAAATGGCTGCATAAACACGATCAGAACAATGGCAAACCAATAGACCTACCAACGAAAAAGGGAGAAAAGCTCATGGGTCCCATCCCTCAACAGAGAACTACAGGCAACTGGTGACTGCTGAGAGAGGGAACATTAGCTTTTCCCAGGGATAAGCTCCCTACTTAATTATCTAATACAAAATGGTCAGTCCTGAAACCACATACCCACAAACCACAAACACGGACTCATCAGGTTGTATTTATATAGTCATGCATATTTATACATGCATACATATACCTGTAACTAACAATCAGAGAAGGGAGGCTATCGGTTTGAGAGTAAGGTGGAACATGGATGAATTTAGAGGGAGTGTATGAAATATTTAATGGAAACCAGTGATTCAGTGAATAAAGGCACTATTTCTTCTACCCTTTGCTCACCCCAAAAAAGAAAAGAAATGTGAAGCCCACCTAAAAACTGAAGGCTGTCTCTAGCACACTTAGTGTATTAGCCATCTCTAACACACTTCACCTTCCAAGAGAGCCCAACTTGTGTCATATTTCAAAACCTCTGCTGCAGGACTTAATGTCCAGCACCATGTCTCAGCCCTCTGCTTCAGCTCATACAGAAGAAGGGTTCACCCTTTGATAGTGTGGAAAATTCCACCCTATCTCCTTTTCCTTCATCCTACTGCACAAGCCTGACAACCAAAGGCTTACATTGGTTCTTTGGCTAAGATTCTGCTGAAGGTCTTCCTTCCTAAATGCCCAGAAGTGTATGTGCTGGGTAATGTACCCCACACTTCTGTGTTGAAATCATTACCCAATCTCAGACAGAAAAGGTTGGCGAAAAGGCCATTGCAGGCACGATTAGTTAAGTTTAACATTACATCATACTGGAGTTGAGGAGTAGAGGTTCTGTTTTCATGTGACTTGTGTCCTTGTAAAAAAGACATTTAAAGACCGATCAGATCCCCTTTGAGGAGAATACTAGATGGCAATAGAAGCAGACAGACATCAGCTGCCCTCAACAACTAACAAACCCCAGAAACTGAAAAAATGTAGAAAGTAGAAGAATGCGTTAATTCTTGCTTTGTTGCTGATCAGATACCTGATGAGAAGAACTTGGGAAGGAAAGGGAGGGTTGGTCTCAGGTTTGAGAGTGTAGTCCATCACAGTGGGGCAGTCAAGGATGGAGGACTCTTGGCAGCTGTTCGCATTGTGGCCATCAGGGAACAGGGAAGGAAGAATGCTGGTGCACCTTTTTATGCAGTTTGGCAACCCAGCCCATGGATGACACTACCCACATTGAGAGCATGCATTCCCTCACAGACATTCCCAGGAGTCTGATTCTGTGGTTAACAATCCAAACCACCCCATGGGACATGGAGAGGCTGTCTCTAACAGCCCTGGGTAGGAACCGACCACATAGATACGTAGAACACTTTCACTGTGGACCACCACCTCCAGCACCACGGGACACTAGACCTCAGACCCAAGGTTTGAAGACCTTGGTTTGTGGGTCTTGGCGAATGAACATTTAGGGTTAATTTTTGTGAACTGGCCCAAGTTCTAATTATTTAATTTCAAAAGAAGTTTTTAAGCACAGCCCATTTGTCAGTTGGGGGACTGCCTTACATTACAACCAAAGCTCTCTGTCATGTTGACAGTTATTTCAGACATCAGTTATTCCTTCTTCAGAGTGCGCAAGGTGGCATTTCTAGTGAGTTTTAAGTGACTTTAGCATCATAAAATAGGTTGTCAGAAGAATAACATTTTAGGTTTTATAACACCTTTGACCTTCTGTGTCTTTGTTTTCTTTGTGAATTGCCCTTCATAAATGCTATCTCTCTTAGGAGTTTTCATTTGTTTGGAACTACAAATCAATACAATTAGTGTCTAAAAAAGTCTTGGCTGAAAATAAAAGGAAATTAATGTATATGCAGGGGGGAGATTTGATGCACATTTTTCTCTTCCAATTAGGCTGGTTAGTCAGTGACTCCTAGGATGGGTCTCCCAGAAAGAACAATAGGTTGAAAGTCCAGTTCTCAACTTTAATGTGTTGTTTCAAGGGAACTGGTCTTTCTGCACAAATTGCTAAGTACAGTGTGTTCTTGGAAATATCTCCAAGTGTTTATGCTGTTCTTCTACTTGTTCATTAATTTTTTTGTAAATTAAATTAATGCTTTAAACATTTTAAAAGAAGTGATTTTTCATTAGTTTTATATAAAACTGCCAAAAGGTTACAGTTTTGTAACATAGTACATTTTATTCTGGACTTGTCAGTATAAATTGTACACCTGTTCATACATGAACACACGCACAAGCAAATACACACATGTACGCACACATCTCACACTATATTTATAAGTGGGCAAATTGGTGAAAGCTGACAGAAAAGTTGTCCCTGCTGCTGGCAGCTACTCATAATGTATCACTTTCTCCAGGATCTCCTCCTGAGAGTGAACTATGTATCCCATACCCCAAGAATGTACAAGTGGTCTTTGATGGTTACATTCTTCTGCAATTTGGTAGTTACCTTGAATCAAAGCTGCAGTCAAGCACCTTCATAGAAAAAAATGCTACCAAGTGGGAACTGGAGTGTTCAGGTCCCTTCAGTGTGCAGGTGTAAACTGAAATAATGTTCCCTTTATCTGGAAAGAAACAAGACTTCCAGATTTTCCCTGTAGGTGCTTGGCCCTTCAAGTGGACCCTGAGGTATTTTGAGGATTTCCTGGGAATTGAGTGCTTTGTATTATCTGTCTATTATCTCATTTTCTTATCACTGTTCTATGGTTTCTGTTGACCTGTGACATCTTCTGAGTGGTCGTAACACCCCTTCTCCTGATGGAGGCCAAAGAGTTACCACTCTGGCCATAAGAAGGGGCATTACTGGCCCAAGTTGTCTCTCCATTCAGAAGTAAAAGAACTACAGTGTTCCAATAGGCTGAAGTTAGGCTTTAGTATTGTCAGGGTTCTGGAGAGTACAATCACCCAAAGAGCAGTGTCTGCTATTAGGAGATGTGGGTCTCAGAAGAGGGTGACTCCTCTTGCCTATTACATGAAAACCATTGCAAATCTCAGTACTACAAGGTGAAAAAAACCTCAAGGCAGGCTCCATCTGCTTACCAATTGAAGGGTCACTGACAGGCTCTGTCTTCTCTGTTCCCAGAGCTGGCTCTTCTGAAAGGGGTGGATCCCGGAAGTGTGTACTCATTTCTAGGTACACTTCTTACTGCTCATTGCTTCAAGTGCAATCAACTCAGAAGGAGAGTTTTTAATGTCTGGGCATTCTCCAAAGTCTAGGGCCTGTTTATGTAGTTTATAGCAGTGGGCAGGTTAACAGTGCAGGATAGTTTCTGTCTTTATAGTGTAGTTGGTCTTGAAGCTTAATGTCTTTGTGTTTCCACTGAAGTGCCAGGTTACATGAGTTACTATGAAGCATTGGAATATATTCTCACTAATATTCTTTATAAAATTCACACAGAACAAAAAGCCACTTCTTTTCTTGTTTCTTCCTGTCCTTATACAACAAAAAGCCAACAAAGACTCAATGATATGTGGGCACATATCACTTAAATGATGTGAGTAGTTTATGAGTTATATACCACTGAACAATGTTATTGCTGTACAGACAGCATAGAGTGTGCTCTCGCAAACCTGGGTCCTAACCTTGCTCCACACCCATTCTATAAATTGTGTAACAAGAAATATTTAGCTTCTGTATAATCTTGTCACCCATATGGCTCGTTGTTGACTGAAATGTCTTGTGCTTGTGACTTCGTCGTCATCTCATTTTTATTGCCTTACCTTGATTTTCCACGCCTGTGATGGACAGGCACTAGGTTGTATCTGCAGAACCAAATGGATTTGCTCAGAGACTTTCTTTCAAATAAATAAATAAACCATCTGGAGTTTCCTCCCTTTCAAGTACCAGTGGTCCAAAAATCTTAGAGCTCAGTTTCAAACAGGGCCCTCCATTTGCCCAAATGTCAAGGGCCAAATTTTCCAAACTAGTAATTTTGACAGAAATTATTCCAGCAGGTGAAAGGTCAATTGTGGCTTCCATGTAGCTAAATGGAAGAAAGGGCCAACTGAAATTGCTGCTGGCTGAGCTGTGTGTCAGGAAGGTCAAGTGGCCTAGGGTGATGACACTCTTCATCATACCTCTATCATTGATCTTGAAGAGGAGTAGTGCCCTAGTGACATATTTGAATATGGGTTTGTATATCTTAGCAAAGCCATTTTCCTCTTCTGGTCCTATGTGCAATGTGGGTTGTCAGTGCTATCTTCCTAAAAGTTTAATTCTCTAGGGAACCTCAAGAGTCCCCACAGTGGTGGGACATAATCAACAGATTCCACCTGTGAGTGAGCAAGGGTGTTATCTGCAATGGCTCATGGAATGACACAGTAATACTGTAATAGTGGAATTTGTTCAGTGCAGTAGGAAGCTGTATGTAGTAGAGCTTCTCCTAAGTTTCAGGTTTTAACATCAGGATTATCAATAGCTCTTTCTAAAGCAGATTAGCAAAGAAAGATTTCCTCAAAGGGGAGAAAGTGAGCGAGGTAAGTGGATAAATAAAAAATGGTCTCTATCAGCTTTTCTAGAACAAGAGCACAGTTGAGGAGACCAGGCAAAGAACCTGGACCAGGTGGTCAACGTCTTGCATGCTCACAGGCTTCATCTCCAGGCAACGCACACAAATTCTCAGTTCTTTTGTCAGAGAGGCCAACAGCATAGGCCTTCTCACCCTGGGTGTGGTACTGAGGAGTTTCAAAGAACTACAGAAAGGGTCATCTCTTTAGGGCTCTGGGTGAGGTTAATGTAGTTTCCTTGTCAGAAAGCTGGCTGTGCTTTCACAGTGGGAAGAGGGCACAGTTCTTGTAGAATTGGGAATTATGGATACATAAGCAATGGGCAAATTAATGTCTTGATAGAAAGCTGACACAAGTACAATGAGAAAGAATAGACAGAACAAATGGGGTGACATAATATATATGACGAAGACCAAGATGAGGATTGGCTCAAAAGATAATTTTGGCCAGGAGGGAAGTTGCAAATAGGTATAGAAAAATAGAAAATATCCTGGGCTGGTTTTAGTAATCATGGAGCCATGGAAGTTTTCTTGAGGCAAAATAGGCATGAAGCGGAGATTACAAGAAGTTCAGACTAAGGGGCACGAGAGAGTTGGGGGAAAATGTGAGACAGTTGCTTGATGAATATTCAGTAGCGTGACTAAAAATGCATGCATGCATTGTCTATGCTTATCACTGCTATCTTTACTTATCATTACTATTCTCTATGTTATTATTACTATTGTGATCTGGGGCATCAGTATATTCAAGTTCCTCCTTTTTTCATCATCATCACCATCAGGATCATCATTACCATTTATTATTGACTTTTGAGAAAAACATCTTACTATATAGTCCTGGCTGTCCTGAAACTCACTCTGTAGATCAGACTGGCTTCAAACTCACAGAGATCTGCCCGCTTCTCCTTTCTAGTACTGGGATAAAAGGCATATACTTCCACCCCTGGTCCCAGTTCCCTCTTTTAAACTGGTTTTCCTTTGACAATAGACACCTTAGTAAATGAGACGGTGTGCTAGCTGTTACTTTTGTTGTTTTGCTGGTGAAATATAGGGTAGAAGAACAACCCTCTAAAGGTCTGAAAAACAAACAAACAAACAAACAACACATGTGAGAGAGAAAAATACTTACGTGAACTCTGATGTAGCCATGAGAACGTCTCTATGAGATCAAGCATCCATAGAACTGGTTTCTCCTAAGGCTGTGAGGAAGGTGCTGGACCCACTTCGTGTTAGCTTTGTTTTCTTTGTCTTCCTTCTTGTTTACCACTCTAGTTGGTAAAATTAACTTGGGAGCCTAGGACCTCAAAATGAGGCAGACTAAAGTCTCATGCAACAGCCAACCTTATTTAGAGCATCAGACAATTTATACTCGGAGGGTTAAGAGGAATTAACAGTAAAATGTACAATCAGAAGGACAAGCACATGTGGGGAAAACGTGTTTTTCCGTAGAGGCATATGAATAACAACAACTGAGGAAAACTTTATCTACTGTACCCGGGAGGGGCAAGGAAACACATTCTAAGAACAAGTCTTGTGTTTTGAAGAAACTGAGGTCACAAGACTCTTATCTTGTTTTCTCAGAGTTTTATCACAAGCACTCAGAATTTTTACATGACTCCTTTCTTAAGCCTTTCAGTACATGCCATCATCCCTCTGTGTGCTCAAAACCTGCCCCTTTAAAGGAGAGAATAACAATCATCCTGGATGGGGGACTCATTTTAAAGTGACTGCATTTTAATTTACTTACATTTGTAATGACCCCGTTTCTAAGTAATGTTAAATACTTAGTTACTGGGGGTTAGGATTTCAACATGTGGATTAGTGGTATGTATGATTAGTTCCATAATACCCAATCATCCAGTGTAAAGAATATTTGGGGAACTTTAGTGTGTCTGTCTTAACTCTTGGGAAATGACAACTCCATTAGCATGGTCACTCTAAAATCTCTGCTCTGAAGCAGGGCCTTATAACAGAAGGCCACTCATCAATGGAGTTTATAGGGAGAGTTCAGGGGATACCTTCACTGAGAAGCCAATGCAGCCTTGTTCTCTTGAAAGGTCTATAAGTGTCTTCATGCCTAGATATCACAATCTGCCAACTTGTTTGACAGGCTTACCTCATCCTTTATGCATGTGTATCAAACAATAATTTGTCACTAACCCAGTGGGAATGTGCTGGAGTTTTCAGAAAGGAAAGAGTATTGGCCAGAAGAGGGAAGTATTACAGTGAATAAAGAATTCTTTTGTAGTGAAATTAGAATACAGAATTTTCACTTGTTGCTCTACCTCTTGGGGATGAGTGGAGCCCATATTTTTTATCTTTCTGGGAGCTTATTTCACCTTGTTCTCTTCAGACTGCCTGCTTCCCCAGGCGGGCTCTGTGGTTCTCTTCTGTAAGTGCGACAATAGTCGATTGTCTTAGTAAAGGCTCTTGTGGGAAGACTTTGAACCATTAGCTAAAGATAGTTTTTTAGATTATTGCTAGGTTTTTAATGTGTGTATTTGTCTGTCTCCTTATGCCACAGTAATTGAAACGTGAAGCTCACTTGGCAGAGCTCCAAAGCATTATTCGTCATTCTGAGTTTCTAACATTCTTTGCGGTTTTGTTACTTTATGGTGGCATCTCATTAGACTGAGACTTCTCCTAAGAAATCATTTGTCATTAAAGAAAAAAAGAAAATGAAAAAGGAAGGAAGGATGCAAGAAAAGCTTATTGTTATGGCCTCAAAAACAGCTGTTACTGGGAGTTGTCTACATATAGCATGGCTCATGGCTCATGGCTCATGGTTCATGGCTCATGGCTCATGTATTTTCTCCCACATAAGTGCTTTGAGCACAAAATCTTCTTGCTCATTGCAATCTCTCTCCTTCTCCTTCTCCCTCTCCCCTCTCCTCCCTTCGCCATTTGTACAGAGGAACCTTGTAATGTTTTTGTCAGTGAGCCCGACTCACAGTTTTCCTGGGTGTTATTCACGTTCT
Organism: Psammomys obesus; assembly: GCF_907164565.1. Classification (NCBI taxonomy): domain Eukaryota; kingdom Metazoa; phylum Chordata; class Mammalia; order Rodentia; family Muridae; genus Psammomys; species Psammomys obesus. The sequence continues at coordinate 19,037,993 of NW_026594428.1, forward strand.
CAGGATGTCTGCATGGACAAGTACCTGCACACTTCACATGTGACTCAAAAGGTAACTCCTGAGTGGTGGAGAGCTGGAATTATAGAGGTCAAATGTGTGTATTTCATCTGCTCAAGATTTCAAGGACAAAAATGAAAGTGGAAATGTTATGAAAGAAGTCTAAAGAGATGTGTACAAAATTCACTCAAAGGAAGCAGAGGTGCTATATGACATCATTAATGGTCAATGTAAAGAACTGTGGATACAAAAAAAAGAACTGTGGATACTGTGTGAAATATTAAACAATTTTGTATTGTGATGATGAAGATTGGTGACCCACTGTGTGCAGTTCATCTATGAGGACTTCTGCTGCCAGGATTACACCTTGATTGCCTGTGGCATCAGCTTTTTCTTCTATTCAGGTCTTCAGCTGCTTGAATGAGACTCATGCACATTATGGAAGACAATCCATTTTACTTGAAGTCCACTCATTTAGATACACACCTCATCCAGAATTACTACTTCCCAGTCTGACCACCTACAGAACACATAAGTTGAAACACACAATGAACCACCCTACCAGTGTTATTCAAAGGCACAAAACATTTTGTTGCCATTATGTCGTTAGTTACCTTTCTATTTTGGAAAGGGATTGACACGTATTGGGTAAGTGAAAGAAAGGCATCATGGGAACATATGTTGGGGTAGGATGACAAGAAGGGATATTGTTCTTGTCAGTCGTTCCAAAGGTCCAAATTCTGAAGGCTGCTTGAGTTTGGGTGTGCTTGTCTTCAGATAGGTCTTTAAGAGTTTATGAGATAGATGCAAGGATACTCATTGGTTGGTGGCAATGTCACATGTCCTATCTGAGGTTTGTGCTGTTTGCCATTTTTTAAAATCAGTAACGTGAATAGTTAGAAAGTCATAATTATTAACATCTTTTTTTATGCTCTGAGTCTGGATTGGACAGTGAATCAATGAGATCAACATACAAGAAATACCTAGGACACTGTGGAGAGATCCAAATGAGAGCTTGATTCTCTGTGGAAACCAGTGGATCATTCCTGAGTTCTCAAGCAGTTTTGTAAGCTAACGGAAGGTGCTAGGGCTGTGGATTCATAAAATAACATGTATAAGAAATAAGTAAGTATTCCAAGGTAGACTGGATGAGAGTATACCAGAGTGGGACAGATGCTTAGAAAAGTTGAGTCACTGTGGCTGTGCAGAAGGTAGCTCAGAAGAGTCACAGAATAGCCAGCTATGCTGTCTGGTCATCAAGGACTTCAATAGCACTGCTGAAAAGGGCTTTCACATGAAAATTGCTAGAAGGCACAGTGTTCGAAGAGATGTTTTCCTATGCCCTTTCTTGCTGTTGTCATGTTCTTCAAAAACTAGTACTGAGATTTATTTCCATCGTGGAAGGCTTTATAGTACAAATCCATTTGTGATGGAAAATGTATCTCTATTAGGGTATTTTAGCTTAAATCAATTACATAAGTGCTTTGTAAGACATTTATTCTGCCCAGTGTTTCATCTGCATGAAGGGTTTGAAGAACCCTTTCCTTTGATCTTTCCTTTTCTGAAATTCCTTTACAAGAGTGATGGGTTTACTAAAATTTACTGTGAAGCTAACCTGATTACTTTGAGCTATCTGTAAGAGGATTAGCCTATTCAGGGAAGGATAGATTCTAATCCCATGACTAATATTTTGGCCAATACAGTACAATTCCTTTTGATTATGAAAATTGGTTAGTAACCATTTTAGCATGCTCTGTCCTTTTCTGGCTACAATGAGCAGGATTAGAGTGTTTCTGTTGGAACGTGGCTATAGGTTACAGTCACGCTGAACTAATCGCTGTATAGGAGGGAAGCTTGCCACGTGGCAGGAGGGACCAAGGGCAAAAGTTCTTTGGTTGTTGACATCTGTATGGGATCATTATATCCAAGTGTTTCCCATTATTTAATCAAGGTTGAATTCAGAATGCTAAGTGGAGTGGTGGCGGCCATGCTCATCTCAGAGGAATGTGGTCTTTGCCAGGTTGGAATTGAATTTCCAGGGTAAGCTTTCCAAAGGGTTTCTTTCTTTCTTTCTTTCTTTCTTTCTTTCTTTCTTTCTTTCTTTCTTTCTTTCTTTCTTTCTTT